>NW_027203617.1:0-65810 GCF_024711535.1 Dipodomys merriami | reverse complement strand
CAATGTTGTTTTGATTTGCATTTCTTTTATGGTTAGGGATGTTAAACATTTCTTCATGTGTCTATTGGCCATCCTTCTTTCTTCTTCAGAGAAGCTTCTCTTTAAGTCTTTCGCCCACTTATTTATTGGGCAGTTGTTTCTTTGAGGATTTGTTGTTGGGAAGTGACGCTGTAGCTCAAGTGGTAGAGCGCTCTACTTGAGCTGAAGAGCTGAAGGACAGCGCCCAGGCCCAGAGTTCAAGCCTCACAACCAACAACAACAACAAAAAAAGTGAAAAGGACTACTTTTTAAGAAGGGAAAGAATTAGCAGGAAGGGAAACACTGAAGAAGTCCTGGAAAAGAATTTTCTCAAGAGGTTAGCAAACCAAAGGCAGCAGTAGACAACAAAAATAGAACTAACATAGAGGGGGAAAATCCAAGAGTCTAGGGAAGGAAAATAGTGGCCAGAAAGGCATGAACAGGTCAGACAGTCTTAATTCATCTAAGGTTTTGCTGAGTTGATCAAAGATCACTTGAATAAGATTAGACCTCCTATCTCTGATTTACCTTTTCAAATTCTCTACACTTAATTTGATATACCACTGCTTTAATCTTGAGACTTCACCAATAACCTTTCTGTCTTCCTTTTCATTAAAATTAAGGAAATTATGAAGTTACTCACTTGAAGAATCTTTACAACTAGAAATATACTTTATACAAAGAAACTGAGTCCCTGATCCTCAGCACCACATAAGCAAAAAGAAAAAAGCCGGAAGTGTCTCTGTGGCTCAAGTGGTAGAGCACTAGCCTTGAAAATAGGAGCTGAGGGACAGTGCCAAGGCTCAGAGTTCAAGCCCTTCGACTGGACCCCACCCCAAAAAAAGAACCTGATTCCCTGAGGAGATCTCACTTTTCATGTTTGTGAAATCGTGGTAGGAAACCGAGACGGTCTTTTCTACATTTAGGAACAAGCAAAAGCAAAGAGATTATCTGTAAAAAGAAAGTGTGTGGGTTGATATCAGAAACCCATTTTGAACTCATAACCATTGTGACATCATAATCACTTTGTGACATCACATTGTCATTGTGATATTACTAAACTATTGTGGCATCAAAAACCTGTCCTGTACTCATAAATTTTGCAACATGCATCTGTTTTGGCATCTTAGGCCCTTTATGAGCTAATATTCTGGTATTAGCCTCATAATATTTCAAATATGACATGTGATATTAAAAATCCACTGTGACATCTTGAACATTATGACATCACAGTGCCAGATATCATGACCATTGTGTTATATTATGAAAATACAAACCAGTTAGGACTTGAGAACATTTGAGACAACACATGCCTTTGGAGACACCACGGTACCTTTGTGAACACATATACTCATTGTGAATTAAAGAAAATTGAGACCCATCATGCCATTGTGACAGTACAAACCCTTTGTGACATTACAAACCTATTATGACCAGTATGGCCTCACCAATTAATTGTGACATCAAATCATGACATGATATTTTGACATCACACTGCCATTGTGATATCACTGTTCAATTGTGTTTTTACATAGTTTGACCTCATAATATATATACAATGGAATTCTATACCTCCATCAGAAAGAATGACTCGGCCCCATTTGTTATGAAATGGAAAGGCTTGGAATAATTTATATTAAGGGAACTAAGACAGGCCTAAATAACCAGAGATCCCATGGTTTCCCTTATTTGCAATTACTAGTATTTGTCTAGAACAAGCAGAAAAGGTAAAAAAAACTATGTACATATGACCATGTAAGATGAAACTAGCGAAGTGAACCCCAAGATAAGGACACAAGTGGTTTTATCTTCCTTGCTATTGTTTTTAATGTATTTATAATGTGCTGATAGTTTCTTATGAATATTTTACCCCATGGAATATCTGCTGTTTTCAATGTTTCTGGTGCCCTGCATCTTGTGTATACATTTTTCTAATTTAGGGAGGGAAAGGGAAATAACATAATGCATAAATAAGGATACAAGTTGACCCATTGTAGCAATGATATGTACAAGACACTATGTAGAAAAGGAACTTAGGGGAGATGAAAGAGTGGAGGAGGTGGGGAGGGAAGGGATGGTAGGATAACAACAAAGGAGGGGGTAACAATGTTCAATAAGAAATGTATTCATTACCTTACTCATGTAATTATAATCCCTCTATAGAGTATCTTTACAATAAAAATATATACAATAAAAGAAAATACAAAACAATAATTTATATAATTTCTTACTCTATTAAAATGATATAAAAATCCCACAATGTGATCTCTCAGGGAAAGGGGTAGGGGCTGATCATTGCTGCCTTTACTACATGGGATTAGTAAAAGGTCACCTGAGACAATAGCCAGCACTTCTCACTTCCTCTTACCTGGTAAGATGGGGACTTGCCTGTCCCCTTATTGGCAGTAAACCTTTTCTTTGTTCTTCCAAAAAAAATGAGATTCCACCTCACCCCTGTTAGAATGGCTACAATCAAGAAATCTGGTGGCTGGGAAGGTGGCTCAGTGGTAGAGTGTTTGCCTTGCATGCATGAGGCCCTGAGTTCAATTCCTCAGCACCACATAAGCAGAAAAAGTTGGAAGTGGTTCTGCGGTTCAAACGGTAGAGCGCTAGCCTTCAGCTGAAGACCTGAGGGACAGCACCCAGTCCAATGGTTCAGGCCACATGACCAACAAAATAAAAAAAAAATCTAATAATAACGATGCTGTTGGGAATGTGTCCAAAAGGGAACTTTACTGCATTGTTGCTGGGAGTGGAAACTTCATATTGGAAAGCAGTATGAAGATCCCTCCACAGATCCACATAGAGCTCCCCTTTGACCCAGCATCCCACTTTTGAGCATTTACCCAAAGAATCAGAAACAAGGCCATAAGAAATCTACCAACACAACTATGTTTTATTGCAGCATTATTCACCGTAATTAATATATACAACCAACCCAGCTGCCCCTCTGTAGATGAATTGTTAAATAAAATGTCACAAAACTACAATTATATCTGTATTTTGACATCACATTGTCATTGTGACATCCTAGAAACATTGTGAATGCCTATTCTGTGATTCCATTCTGTCTCAAATGTGGCATGTTGGTTGATGTCAGAAACCCATTGTGACTCCATTAGCTTTGTGACATCACAATCCCTTTGTCATATCACATTGTTATTGTGATTTCAATAACCCACTCTCACATAACAAATCTGTCCTATCCTCATAATTTTTGTGTCATGCATTCATTGTGGTATCAGGAATTTTGTGTACTCATAATCTGTGTTTGAAATCATGATACTTCAAGTATGAAATGTGATATCAGAAATCAACAGTGACCTCAGACCACGGAGACATCACACTGCCAGAGGTCCTGAACTTTGTATCACATTGTGACATCACAAAACTTTTAGGACGTCACATTTGTCATAACATATGCCTTTGGAGACATCACAGTCCCTTTGCAAACTCATATACTCATTGTGAGTTAAAGACAATTGAGACCCAGAATTTAATTGTGACAATGCCAGAAAATTGTGATATACACCTATTTTAACCTCATCAATATTATGGCACCACCAACTAAATGTGACATCAAAACATTATTATGTATTGATATAGTGACATCACATTGTATTGTAATACTACTGTCCTATCATTTTTCAAAAACGTATAATAGGACCTCATAACATTTTAGTAAATTCATGACCCTTGGGACCTGAAGCACATACAGTGTATACTCATTGTGAACTAGCAGCAATTGAATTTTGATCTGTGAGTGTGATATTACAATCATTGTGACATCACAAACTAAAGGTAACCTCATCACTATTGTGACATAACAAACCAATTGGGACATGACATTGCCATTGTGACATCAAGATCACATTGTGAAATGACAAATCTATTATGACTTGTTAGAATCTTTAAAAAAATAAACACATGATCTTTGTGATATCCCACTTCCTTTGTGAACCCGTATCCTCATTGTGAACTAACAGTTGAGATGTGCACATGAAAATGTAACATCACACACCCCTTGGGACATCAGGTCGATTGTCATACCATTGTCTTTATGACACAAACTCATTGTGACATCACCAATCTACAATGACGATCATAGCCATTTGACATCACTTTGTCATGGTGATGTCCTAGACACATTGTGAATTCCTATTCTGTGACTTCAATCTATTTCAAAAGTGGCATGAATTTTGACATCAGAAACCCATTGTCACTTCATATCCAGTGTGACATCACATTGCCATTGTGATATCACTAACCCACTGTGACATCACAAATCTATCCTGTCCTCATATACTTTTGACCTGCTGCCATTGTTATATCTTAAACCTTTGTGATCTCATAATCTGTTTTTTGACCTCATTATATATCAAGTATGACATGATATCAGAAACTGTGACTTCATGACTGTTGTAACATCACACTGCTAGGTGTCCTGAGTATAGTGTCAAATTGTGACATCCCACACCTGTAAGGACTTCATCACTTTTATGATAACACATGCCATTGGAGACTTCAAAGTCTCTTTTTGAACTCATATACTCATTGTGAATTAATGTAAATGAGGTCGGCCATTCCATTGTTATATTACCAACTGATTGTGATTTCACAAACATATTGTTACACCACCAGTATGGCATAACCAATTGTGATATCAAAACATTATTATGGCATGATATTGTGACATCATATTGCCATTGTGATATCGCTGTCCCATTGGGTTTTCACAAATCAGTTGTGACTTCACAATAATTTAGAAAATGTATAGCCTTTGGGATTTCAAGCTTTAGCTGTGTACTCCTATCCTCATTGTGAACTACTAGCATTTGAATTTGGGTGTGATTTGGATATTACAAACTCATTGTGACATCAATATTCCATTGTGACTTCATAACCACTGTGAAATCACAAACCCATTGTGATATCACGTTGCCATTGTTATATCACTAAAGTATTGTGACATCACAAACCTGTTAGGCCTGAAGAACATTTGTGACAAAACATGCCTTTGGAGGTATAACAGTCCCCTTGTGATTTCATATACTCATTAAAAAAATGAAAATTGAGATCCGGCATTCTATAGTGACATCACCAACCCATTGTGACATCTCAAAACCATTGTGTCCTCATCACCAGTATGGCATCACCACCCAATTGTGACATCAGTACATTGTTAAGACATGATATTTTTACATCACATTGCCATTGTGATATCATTGTCCCATTGAGTTTTCACAATCTGATTAAGACTTCATAACATTTTAGAAAATTCATGACCTTTGGGATTTCAAGTTCCTCGTTAACTCGTATCCTCATAGTGAAATAGTAGCAATTGATATTGGACATATTCTGATATTAAAAACTCTTTTTGATGTCACAAACCCAAGTTACCTCATTACCTCTGTGACGTCACATTGCTATTGTGACATCATGATTACATTGTGACAACCCAAACTTATTTTGACCTCTTAACACCTTTGAAAAAACACATGGCATTTGTAACATCACAATTGCTTTGTGTACCCATATCATCATGAACTCAGGACAATTGAGAACAGACATGCCATTGTAACATCACAAACCCTCCATCACATTATCACCAGTATGATATGACACTGTCATTATGACACCATCAGCTCATTGTGATATCACCAAACTACAATTACATCATAGCATTATGACATCAGATTGACATTGTGATGCCATAGATACATTGGCAGTGCCTATTCTGTGATTTCATTCTAATTCAAATGCGGCATGTGTGTTGATAGCAGAAACCTATTGTGAACTCATAACCCTTGTCACAACACAATCCCCTTATGACATCACATTGCCATGGTGATATCACTAACCCACTTTGAGATCACCAACCTGTCCTGCCTCTGTAATTTTTTGGCATGCAGCCATTGTTATATCGGTGGCTCTTTGTGAGCTCATAATCTTTTTTTATTTCAAAATATTTCAGGTGTGATGTGATATTACAAATCCACTGTGACATCATGACCACTGTGATATGATACTGCCAGACATGACTATTGTGCACATTGTGAAATCTAATATCGCTTAGGAATTCAGAACATTTGTGACACATGCTGTTGTAGATATCATAGTCCTTTTCTGATCTCATATATTCATTGTGAGTTAATGACAATTGTGATTTGGCATGCCATTTTGACATTACCAACCCATTGTGACATCACAAAGCTATTATTACCTCATTACTATTATTGAATCACCAAACAACTGTGACAAAACATTATTATGATATGATAGTGTGACATCACATTGCCTTTGTGATATAGTTGTCCCATTGTGTTTTAAAAAACCTCGTATGAACTCATAACATTTTACAAAACTCAATGGATTTGGAGCTTCAAGCTCCTTTGTGAACTCGTATTCTCATTTTGTACTAGAAGCAATTGAAATTGCAATTTTATTGTGATACTAGAAACTAGTTGTGACATCACAATTCCATTCTGACTTCATCAACACTGTGACAGTCCAAAACTATTATGACATCTGAGCACCTTTAAAAAAAATGGCCTTTGTGACATCACAGTTCCTTTCAATACACATATCCTCATTGTGAACTCATGAAAATTGAGATCAGAGATGCAATTGTAACACCACATACCCTTTGAGAAATCATCACCAGTGGTTCATCCCCTCATTGTGGTTTCAGAAAATATAATGACATCATAGCACTAAGACCTCACATTGTCATTGTGACATCATAGTTATGTCATGATCATTGATGTCACAATTAGTTGGTGATGCCATACTAGTCATGAGGTCACAATAGGTTTGTGATGTCACAATGGTTTGGTGAGTCATAATGGCATTCTAGATCCCAAATTTTTTTGTGATGTCACAGTGGTGATGAGGTCACAACGGGTTTCTGATGTCACAATGAGTTTGTAATATCCCAATATGTCCAAATTTACCAATGGAATAGAATTGAAAACCCAGAAATGAACCTACAGACCTATAGCCATCTAATCTTCGATAAGGAAGCTAAAAAAATAGAATGGAAGAAAGACAGCCTCTTCAGTAAATGGTGCTGGCAAAATTGGTTAACTACATGTAGAAAACTAAAGCTAGATCCTTATATATCACCCTGCACCAGAATCAACTCCAAATGGATCAAAGACCTTGAACTCAAAGCAGACACTCTGAAAACATTACAGGATGGAATAGGAGAAACCCTAGGTCTCCTTGGCTCAGGCCGAAATTTTCTGAATAGAGACCGGAAACACAACAAATCAAAGAAAGGTTGGACAAATGGGATTGCATAAGGTTGCAGAGCTTCTGCAGGGCAAATGACATAGCTAGCAAGATCAATAGAAAGGCCACAGATTGGGAGAAGATTTTTACTAGCCATACAACGGACAAGGGTCTCATATCTAAAATATACTTGGAACTCAAAAAATTAAACCACCCAACAACAAATCCTCAAAGAAACAACTGCCCAATAAATAAGTGGGCGAAAGACTTAAAGAGAAGCTTCTCTGAAGAAGAAAGAAGGATGGCCAATAGACACATGAAGAAATGTTCAACATCCCTAGCCATAAAAGAAATGCAAATCAAAACAACATTGAGATATCACCTCACTCCAGTTAGAACAGCAAAAATCAAGAACTCTAACAACAACAGATGCTGGAGGGGATGTGGACAGAAAGGAACCTTACTTCATTGTTGGTGGGAATGTAAACTTGTTCAACCACTTTGGAAAGCAGTATGGAGGTTCCTCAAAAGACTTCACATAGATCTCCCCTATGATCCAGCAATCCCACTTTTGGGCATTTACCCAAATGTTTACAAACAAGACCACACTAAAGCTACCAGCACAACTATGGTATTGCAGCATTATTTACCATAGCTAAGATATGTAACCAACCCAGGTGCCCCTCAGTAGATGAATGGATCAAGAAAATGTGGTATATATACACAATGGAATTCTATGCCTCCATCAGAAAGAATGACATTTCCCCATTTGTTAGGAAATGGAAAGGTTTGGAAAAAATTATGTTAAGTGAAGTAAGCCAGGCCCAAAGAAGCATAGGTCCCATGGTTTCCCTTATTTGCAATATCTAGTACAGGTATGAGTCAAGCGGAAAAGGTCAGATAATGTGATGTTAGGAAAATGAACCCTTAAATATGTATTTTAATGTTTTCGTTTTTTTCATGCATGTGTTTCTAACGCATTTATAAGATTATTTCTTTGTTGCTTTGTATGTCCCTCTCCCACAGTGTAACCCCCCACTTTCACTATATTTGATGTCAGTATAACATGTGGAGGAGATGGGAACAAACAAGTCGTTTAAGGATTCAGGTGGACCTGTTGCAACAATGAGAAGTACGTCAAAACCAGCTTTACAATGTCGGTGTGTGTGGGGGGAGGGGGGTATGATTGGTTGGGGGGGAGGGGGGAGGATGGGAAGGGAGGTGAAGGGTAAACAAAGGAGGAGGCTGCAATGCTTGGTAAGAAATGTATGCATTATCCTGCCCATGTAATTGTAACCCCTCTGTACAGTATGTTCTCAAATAAAATAAAATAAAATTTAAAAAATAGGTCCAAATTTAATTGATAGTAGTTTACAGTAAAAATAGACATTCACAGAAGGAGCTTGAAGTCCCAAACAGCAAGAATTTTCTAAAATGTTATGAGCTCATACTAGATTTTTGAAAACACAATGGGACAGTGATATCATGATGGCATAGTGATGTCACAATATCATTTCAAAATAATGTTTGATGTCACAATTATTTCAGAATGCCATACTAGTGTTAATGTCACAATACTTTGTGTTGTCTCAGTGGGTTGGTGATGTCAAAATGGAATGCTGGAACTCAATTCTCATTTGTTCAAAATGAGTATATGAGTTCACACAGGGACTGTGATGTCTCCAAAGTTATTTGTTGTCACAACATTGATGAAGTACTAAGAGGTTGGTGGTGTCAAAATGTGATATTGCGGTCATGACGTCTGGCAGTATAATGACACAAGGGTCATGTCACAGTGGATTTCTGATATCACATGTCATACCTTAAAAATTATGAGGTCGAAAACAATTTGTGTGCTCACAAAGTGCCTCAGATATCAAAATGGTGACGTTACAAAATTTATAAGACAAAACATTTTTGTGAAGTCACAGTATGTTAGTAATATCAATATGGCAATGTGATGTGACAAATGGATTGTGATCTCACAATGGCTATGAGGTCACAATGGGTTTCTGTTATCAACCCATATGACATATTTGAAATAGAAATCAATCCCAGAATAGGCATTCACAATTTGTATATGATGCCACAGTGACAATGTCATGTCATAATGCTATGATGTCATTGTCATATTGTGATGTCAAATTGAGCTTATGGTGTCATAATGACAATGATATGTCACACTGGAGAGTTTGTGATGTCACAATGGAATGTCTGGTCTAAACTGTCCTCAGCATCCAACATTCTTTCTTCAGCCTCCTCCATTTTTCTTTGAAGACATTTTACTTCACTTTCTATCACCCTTCTTATTGCTGTTCTTTCTTAATGGTGGCCAACTCCTTATTAAAGTTTTCTTTTAAGTCTTGAATAGATTGCCTTACCTTCTGGCATTGGTTGCCAGACTTTTCTTTCCACTCCTTAATCTGGGTCCTTATCTTTTCATTAGCTTCTTTATTCCTCTGCTGGAGTTCCTTTATCTTTTTATTTCTGGAGGCTATGAAGTCATCTATTAGCTTCTGGTTGGCCTCATCACACTCTCAGAATAACCTATTCAGGGTATCCAATTTTTCATTCAGCAGGTTTACTAGCCTTGCAGTTAATCTATCATGAACATTATCCTCTAGGTTATTCTGGGACTGTTCTGTAGCTTGTTTGTGTGGAGATAGTTTTGAGGTTTTTGATTGGCCATATTCCTTGTGTTTCTGCAGTTGGTTCTACCCATTTGGAGACAAGAATCACATTGGTATGACAGTAGGACAGTCTTTTTATGGGGGAGGGGGAGCGGAGCCAACCCAGTGTCATGTACATATATAGATCTTAAGGTTTCAAAGTTATGTGTAAGTGTTTTCCTATTTAGCTCTCTTTTTCTTTGCTTGGAGAGGGATATTGTGGCTTCAGGGTCAAGATTATGTATAGTTGCAACTTGTGACATCCTGGGTTTGGGTGATAAGTACTCTGCTCCTTAGAGTTAACAAGATGGTCCCCTTGTACTCAAAATAGTCAAATGGAACCAATTTTGTGGTCAAATATAGAACCAAATGTAAGTTGGTTCATATATTAACCGTTAGGAATCAGTGGGCTGGAGCAGATGGAGAATTGAAGGGTTAGGATTGGAGAGATATGATTTCAAGTTCAGAAAAGAACTTGGGTATAATGATAGTAGAGGGATAAGAACAGCTTGGGGGAGGGGTATATGTATGTAGTACAATGAGAATAAAGACCTTGTTATCAAGTGTCAGAGGTGGAAAAGAATTTGAAGAAACGTTATGTAGGGAGTAGCTTAGAGATCGAGATGAAGGTAAGAAAAAGAAGTGTATTTGGAAAGTTGCTGAGATTAGAGAAAGATTTTTCAAATATTATTAGAGAGTCGCTTAATCTAAGTTAACTCCTGTAATTATTGTTTACACACGTAGAAGGAGGCCTTACTTTGTGTATAGAACTAGGCAGGGTAGCTCTGATGGAGTATTAGTATAATGTGGAGAGAGAGGAGAAAGGGAGAGTTAGAAGAAAATAAAGAATAAAAATCTGACAAATTAGATCAGAAAGTGGAAGAAGAAACCAAATAATAATGAAAAATAGAAGCTTTAAGAGAAATAGCAAATCCTAAATCACAATACACTTAAATCGTACACTTAAATAATACGTAGAAATAAAAACAACCAACAAAAGATCAGACATAAAGCCTAACAAAACAAAAAAAACAAGAATAAAAACTGAAGAATTGTTTTTTGGGGAGTTCTTTAGGGGAGCTTTAGTCTCCCCATAGATCTCAGAGCAGATTCCTGATAGAACATTGTATGTCTTGCTGTAGTCAACTTTCCTTGTGGCTTGGTTGGGAGTAGATGGCCTTTTGATAGGAGAGGGTGCCTGTTATCTAGAGTCACACTCTCAGGTCTGGTGGCAGGGAGTTTTGGGGGTTTCAGGTTTGTAGACTGCTATCATAGGCCTGCAGCTGCGTCCCAGGCTTTTCCAGGTAGCCACACCAGCCTTAGGAACAAAGCTTATGGCCGTGTTTTGTGCTGGTATGATCCCTTCTTTTGGAAGTGGATTTGGGTCAGAGGGCTTTGGGATTCCACATGGAATTGCCACCCCCAGAGATTAGACCCAGTTGGGTTACTCACGAGGTCTGTAGCTGGTGGTGTGCTGTGGCAGGAAAGACTTGGAAAAAATTATATTAAGTGAAGAAAGCCAGGCCCAAAAAAACATAGGGCCCATGATTTCCCTTGTTTGCAATAACTAGTATATGTCTGAGACAAGCAGGAAAGGTCAGATAAATTGATGTTAGGTGAAAGGAACTCCAAGATAAGGATTCAAATATTTTTGCTTTCATGCAATTGTTTCTAACATATTTATAAGGTGATTTGTTTGTTGCTTGGTATGGCCTTCCCTCATGGTATAACACCTGGTTTCACTGTATTTGATGGTTTAATTTGTGAAGGAGAAAGGAGAAAATTGTATTTAATGGTGAAAAAAAAAAGCCATTCCCTCTTAACTCAGGAACAAGACAAGGATGTCCACTCTCTCCACTTCTCTTCAATCTAGTATTAGAATGCCTAGCTACAGCAATAAGACAAGATGCAAACATAAAGGGGATCCAAATAGGAAAGGAAGAAATAAAAGTATCTCTCTTTGTAGATGACATAATCTTGTACATAAAGAATCCCATACACTCCACTCCCAAATTACTCAAGCTGATTCAAAACTTTGGCAAAGTAGCAGGGTATAAAATTAACCCCCAAAAATCAATGGCTTTTCTGTATGCCAACAATAAGAAAAGTGTGGCTGAAATTAGGAAAGCAACTCTATTTGTAATAGCGCCACAAAAAATAAAATACCTAGGAATTAACTTAACCAAAGAAGTGAAAGACCTCGATGATGAAAACTTTAAAAGCTTGAAAAAGGAAATCAAAACAGAACTTTAAAAAATGGGAAAATCTCCCATGCTCCTGGATTGGCAAGATTAACATCGTAAAAATGGCAATACTTCCCAAGGCTATCTACAAATTCAATGCGATACCTATCAAAATTCCACCCTCATTCTTCAAGGAAATAGAAGAGGCAATCCAAAAATTCATATGGAACAATAAAAGACCCCCAATAGCAAAAATGCTCCTCAACGGAAAGAACACTGCTGGAGGAATATCAATACCAAACTTCAAACTCTACTATAAAGCCATAGTAATCAAAACAGCTTGGTATTGGCACAAGAAAAGACCTCAGGACCAATGGAATAGTATTGAAAACCCAGAAATTAACTTACAGACCTATAGCCATCTAATCTTTGATAAGGGAGCTAAAAAAATAGAATGGAAGAAAGACAGCCTCTTCAGTAAATGGTGCTGGCAAAATTGGTTAACTACTTGTACAAAGTTAAGCTAGATCCTTATATATCACCCTGCACCAGAATCAACTCCAAATGGATCAAAGACCTTGAAGTCAAAGCAGACACTCTGAAAACTTTACAGGATGGAATAGGAGAAACCCTAGGTTTCCTTGGCGCAGTCCGAAATTTTGTTAATAGAGACCCGGAAACAAAATAAATCAAAGAAAGGTTGGACAAATGGGATTGCATGAAGTTGCAGAGCTTCTGCATGGCAAAGGACATAGCTAGCAAGATCAATAGAAAGCCTAAGGATTGGGAGAAGATCTTCACTAGCCATACAACGGACAAGGGTCTCATATCTAAAATATACTTGGAACTCAAAAAATTAAATCCCCCTACAACAAATCCTCAAAGAAACAAATGCCCTATAAATAAGTGGGCTAAAGACTTAAAGAGAAACTTCTCTGAAGAAGAAAGAAGGATGGCCAATAGACACATGAAGAAATGCTCAACCGCCCTAGCCATAAAAGAAATGCAAATCAAAACTACATTAAGATACCACCTCAAACCAGTTAGAATGGCAAAAATCAAGAACTCTAATAACAATCGATGTTGGAGTGGATGTGGACAGAAGGGAACCTTACTTCGTTGTTGGTGAGCTAAGATATGGAACCAACCCAGATGCCCCTCAGTAGATGAATGGATCAAGAAAATATGGTATATATACACAATGGAATTCTATACCTCCATCAGAAAGAATGGCATTGCCCCATTTTTTAGGAAATGGAAAGACTTGGAAAAAATTATATTAAGTGAAGTAAGCCAAGACCAAAGAAACAGGTCCCATGGTTTCCCTAATTTGCAATATCTCGTATATGTATGAATCAAGCAGAAAATTTCAGATAAGGTGATGTTAGGAAAATGAACCCTAAGATATGTATTTAAATGTTTTTTTCTTTCATGCATTTTGTTTCTAACGCATTTATGAGATTATTTCTTTGTTGCTTTGTATGTCCCTCCCCCACAGTATAACCCCTGCTTTCACTATGTGGTGTCGATATAATTTGTGCAGTGGAAGGGGAAACACAACTCCCTTAAATAAGGATACAGGTGGACCCGTTGCAACAATGAGAAGTACAAGTTGTCATGTCGAAAATGAACTTTTCAACTTCGGTGGGGGGTGAAGATTGGGTGGGAGAGATGCTGGGAAGGGATGGGAAAGGGACACACAAGACTATCTGCTAGTAGCAGATGGTGTGTACCCAATCCCAGAGATAGACAAGTGCTTGAGGGGCACGGGCAGAATTTCCTCCATGGCCTATAGTCACATCACCTCCCTGTGTTAGGATCAAGATTAAGGAATGAATATTATGTTGTCCCTTTCCTATTTACATTTCCTTCTGGGCTACTCTGGTGCTGATTGCACTCTCTAATGGAAATAGTTTTGACCATGGAGGCTCGATCAGTGGTGATAAAAGAGTTTTTATTGGAATGCTAGTGTTGTACAGGTGGCTAATTTCAAAGACCTGCAGCCAGCAAATACACAACACAGGAAACAGACCACAGAGGAAACAAAGGACAAAAACAATGTAACAAACCAATTCAGCTCCAATGGATTGCTGAATGAATTTGGATGCCATGTTGACCAGAGAACAGCCAGGAGACAGGAGACAGGACATGAACATGGAGACATATGACATGGTGTAATGGCACCTGAGCTGGTCCACACATGAATCGGGTCAGTACATGGGGAGAGTCAAGGAAACTCCCAGTCCCAGGCACTGAAATGACAGAGTTAAAAACCTACCAGCCAGATGTCTACCCAGAATTTAAAATTCTGCCATTACCAGTCTATTGTCTTACTAGAAACTTTTATACATTCTGTGTATTTTTCTTGTTCGATAATGTTTGTATTTTTTGGACTAAAACTTTTCAGTAGTTTTGTCGGATATGTATGGTGGAGGTTTATTCTTTTAATTGCACCACTCTGGAAGTATTTTCGTGCATTTGTCCTTTATCATTCACTTGTGAAAAATACCTTAGCAAGGTACAGTAATCTTGGTGGATAAAATGCATTTTTTCAGTACTGTAAGGACTTCCTAAGGACTTCTACCATGCCCTGCTGGTATGTATGTATTATATTTAGGAGTCAACTGTTAGAGGAACAGGGGCACACCTAAGTGTTATGAGTTCCATTTCTCTCCTATTCTAGAGAATCTTCCATACAAAATTCACTTTTGACAGCTTGATCATACAATAGCTTGCTATAGATGTGTAGATGTCATTGACAAAAATTTGATTAGCATTTTATGTTTTTGTATCTTAGTATATATTTTTATCCTTGTGTACATAGAATTTTAAATACTGTCATTACTTATTAGAACAAGCATTTTAACTTGTTGGCATCCTCAACCATTTATTGAATCCACAAAACACTAATATTTACTATTATATATACTGTTGTCAACTTTTGACAAAACTTCTTTCACATGTCCTTATCCTTGCTTTCAGTTTAGTCAACCATATTTACATGTTTGATTAGACTTCCTTCAAGGTAATTATTTTCTTCTGTATAGAAGATATCACTAACCTAACTGCAATAAGTTGAGAAATTTTAAATGTACATATATATTTATATACATATAAATATATATACACTATATATTGAAAAAGTTCATATTCTCATTTGAATTTTGATGTTCCCACTATTGTTTCTTTCTTTGAACAATTCATCTTTACTTCCTCATATTAATTTCCTTAAAATGTGCACACATACATACATAGGAATGAATGCACAAACATGACAGAATAGAAACAAATGTACTTTAATACTTTTTAGTCCTGTTTTCTTTTCTAACCACTATCTCAATCTAAAAATATTGTGAAGGTAATAGTTATTACTGCCTTTTATCATAGTGGCCTTGGAACTGGGATTAAATGTAGAGTTTGCTCACAATTCTTTCCTCATCCCTCAGGTTGGATGTCCCGCTGTTAAGAATGAATTACTTAGAGTTGAATGTATCCCTTTGTCTGTGTTACATGAATGAAAATACATTTCCCCCACCTAATATTTAAACTCTTGTTCTGGTTGATATTTCAGGAAGTGTTGTTCACTATTTTGGGTGTGTGAGCAGAGCTTGCTATAGAATCATATCTAAATGACACTTTGCTCCTGAAAGATGTTCTTAAATTGAAAATTTGTTAGCCTGACCTCCCATACAACCACATACCCTAAACTGATTGACTCAAACCCAAGTTTTAATTTTATTTTTTTTAATTCCCTGGCTTGAACACAGGACTTGAGTGTTGTCCTTGAGCCTCTTTGTACTCAAAGCTAGCATTCTACTACTTGAAACAAGGCACCTCTTCTGGCTTTGAGTGGTAAATTGGAGGTTAATATCCCACGGGGACTTTCCTACTTGTGCTGACTTTGAACCATGATAGATAGATCTCAGACTTCTGAGTAGTTAGGATTACAAGCGTGAAACACTGGTGCCCAGCAAAACAAAAGTTTTTTCACACACATGGAAATTGTTACTCTGAGATAAAGACAACTGAATACTTGATGTCTCATGAAAGTCTATTCCATATTTAAGGGACAGGTTTGTACTGTGGTGCATGTGGAAGTGGGGATAAAGCAAGCTCTCTCATGGCTTAAGTAAGTTTCTGAATCTCATTGATAACAAATTCCCTTCATGTCCTTACTTATTCCTATTTACAAACATAAGTACAATATTTGCATTCCATCCTGATTAGGGTAATATTTTAACATATTCATTGGCAGAGAAATAAGCATTCAGTCCATCAAAATCTTAAGTTTTTAAAAACTCCTCAAAATTCTATGCTTATTATGTAGGCTTATTTTCAAGAACTACAATTTGTTTTGGGCTTGGATTTTACTATTGAGATTTTTTTAAAAACATGATCTTTTACATAACTTGATTCTGGGATTTGATATATATGAGGTTCAATATGGAAGTTGGACCACATTTACAGATCCCTTCATTTGCCTCTTTAGGAAGTTCGAGATCCCAAACTACTCTTGTATGAAAGACTAAGTCTATAGCGTTTACAGATTCATCAGGATTAAAATCTTCCCAGACTTGGACACTACTGGACTTCTACAAGATTCAATAGGTGAAAGTAGGACAAGTGAGGAGATACTTTAAAATGTCTAACTTGGTGCCCTTTCAGGTATTAGAAAAGAATGAAAGGAGGCTGAGAAAATGCCATCGCCACTAAGATGCAGCCTGCAACAACAGCAGTTAAGCTGGGAAAGTTTGACTTAGAATGTTTATCAGACCTGAGCCTTTGCTCCTCTCCCCCAGTTTGCCTGACAGCTAACCATACACGTCTGCATGATGCCTCAGGTTGACCACCTCCACAGCCCTTGCAGGCTGGATGCTGGCCTACAGCCAGGATTACAAGGAAAGCTAGCTGAACAGATATTTCAAGGAATTATTCTTTTTTCTGGAGTAGTTGGATTTATCTATGTGTACATGGCTGAACAGTTTAGATGGAATATATAACTATAAACTATATAGTTGGCCGGATTGGCTTTTCTGTGTTTGCTGACATTTCTTCCATGGCCCATCTACAAATGACATCCCCTCACAACTAAGGAACAGAAGACAAGAAAAATGGGATAGAAAAATTAAGAGGCATGCTAAAATAATTGATTGGGGTTTTCATGAGAACACATACTTTTGTTTTCTCTGAGGTGATCTAAATTGATATCATAACCAAATTATGAGATTAAAACTTCCTATGCTCATAAACAAAGTTGCATGTAGATATAGTTTTCTTTATATTTCAAAGACAGTTAGAAATAACTCAGTTGTGTTTGACTAATACATATTTTAAACCAACTCTTCATTATCTTGTTATGAAATGGAAAACTAAACACAAGTATACAATGTTTCTTCCAGGTATAAATAATAAATGCCTCATAAATGACAGCAAAAAAAAAAGAAAAAAGATGAAAGGGAAAGGTATTTAGGAACTTATCAAATTTTGTGATATCCAAGAGTGCATTCAGCCAAGCTCTGGTGGCTCACTCTTGTAATCCTAGCTACTCAGGAGGCTGAGACCTGAGGATCACAGTTAAATGCCAGCCCGGGGAAGACAGACCATGAGACTCTTAGCTCCAATAAATCACAAGAAAAACAAAAGTGGCACTGTGGCTCAAGCAGGAGAGTGCTAGCATGGAGCTAAAAAGCACAGGGACAGCCCAGTGTTCAAGCCCCACAACTGACAAAAAAAGTATGCATTCAAAGATAATGGGATATCTATAATCTAATTAGCTTGGAAAAGGGAAAGGAAAAGTTACTGCAGATTTCAGGTTTATTTAGAGTTTTAAGCCTTATCAATAATTTCCTTTAAGAACTGGGAAGTTGAAAACGACTTTAGAATAAGAAAATATGTTAAGCTGGGTGGTTCACATGTGTTAATCCTAGCTACTCAGCAAAATTATCTATAATTAACAATGAAAATGCAGGAAATAATTTGTATTTCAAGGAGTAAATGCTAGCCTTGAAGCAAAAACAAAAAAAAATGAATGAGGCTCTCAGGTTGTGAAACTGAACTAGCACACGCACACGCACACACACATTCACACATTCACACACACACACACACACACACACACACATACATGCATGCTCATGTGCAAGGTATGTTGAAGTAAATCAGTCTCAGAAAGAGAAATGGGGTCTGTGTCCCCAAAAGAAAAAAGTAAAACACACATATCCATTGTCATGTATATCTGATCAAGCTGCCTAAAGTAGAGTACACATAGAAGTAAAATTTTATGGTGTAACCTCTTTGACCAACTAACAGTATCAAATGTGAACAGTACAAAGATGAATCATATATTGTCTCAGTGGGGTAGGTGTTAAAGAAGAATTGAAAAGTGGCAAAGGAATAGGGAGTCGATGGTTGAGAAAATACTATGTTAAGATTCAATGTACATATGTGAAAATGGAACTAGGAAAGAAAAGGGATGGATGGTGTTTTTATAGATTGGAGCAGTTGAAGGAAACTGTAACAAAGTCCAAGAGATATTGTCCAAACCTACAACTGTTTAAGAAATTTATCCATGGGGCCTATAATCCTAATTACTCAGTTGGTTAAGAACTGAGGATTGTGGTTTGAAGGCAGTCATGGCAGAAAAGTTCATGAGACTCTTATCTCCAACAAACTACTGAGAATAGGCTAGAAATGGTGCTGTGGCTTAAGTTTTACAGGACTAACCTTCATCACAGAGAGATTCTGAAACAGCACTCAGATCTTGAATTAAAATGACAGGACAGGCACAAAAAAAGAAAAAAATAAACAAACAAAAAACAAAAAAATCTTAATTTTTATATTTTTGAAAATTACAAGAAAAATCAATGTTCCACCTACTTCAAGTAGTTATATAATATACATTATTACAGCGATTATGGTGGATAGAAATTTTCTCATTTATGTAGCATCCAATGTTCATTCCCTTTAGCTTATTTTGGAGCTTTTGATTACACCCTGAACAACAATAAGTTTCCTGTTCTCTATCGGATTGCTTGAGAGGACACACCAATAGCCACTGCTCTGGTATCGTTATTGCTTCACTTCAGCTGATTGGGACTGTTAATAATACAAGATGAGAATGGTTTGAGGATTCTTCATGAATTGAAAGAAGAGATGACTAAGAAATGAATTTGTGTAGCCTTTGCAATAGAAAGAACTCCTAAACAATGCCATTTCATAAATATTCAAAATTATGGAACGTTATATCCAGATTAATACATCTTCAGCAAATATCCTCATTATATATGGGAATAATGAATCCCTGTTGGACTAAACAGTGTGTTTTGAGCAATTTTTAATAAAAGGCAAAGTTTGCATTGTGAACTCACATTGGGATTTAATGATGAGAAGGAAGTATTTCATGCTAGATTGATTTCATGTACCTCATTTTTTGCACCATCACCCAGATATTTCTGGATTCAGAGATTTTCTTAAGACAGTTATTCCTTCCAAATACCCAGAAATTGTTTTTCCTTCCTGGGCTATGGTTTCTCTTTTTTGATTGTTCAGATTCTAAGTCTGACTAATGTTTGAGAAATGTCCTCCTGATAACTCCTTTGACTGGTTACCTAGGCATATTTTTGACATGACTATGTGTGGACACAGTTACAATATATACAATGCTGTTCATGCTGTGGCGTAGGCTCTCCATGAGATGATTATTTATCAAACAATACAAACAATGGGAAACAGAAAAGGGAGAGTTCCTTTCCCTGCAAATATAAGGCCTTCTTTTTTGGATGGTACACACTTACAGAAAAGTCACTTCCTAGAGAGGTTTCTTAGTGTGTAAAATTAAAAACTTAAGGTATTTTTCCAAAACCTAACAAATTATAATTATTTAAATTTCTGTGAGGTACTCTAGATATGGGTTCACGTGCTTAAGTAAAAACAGAACAGTTACAAGGACAAAATGTATTCGACCTTTCCATAATTCCTTTTAGTTACAAATAAGCTCAACATGCCCATAGGTTATGTTTTGAAAAGTAAAAATTCACCCTTTTCCTATGAGTTTCATAAGTATAAACCAAGCACAACCTGCTAAAACTAATTATCTATACTTTTCAAAAGTGATCTAGATTTGTTCTATGTATTAAAATTTTTACAAATCTCACACTGTATACATTAGTTATTGTAGAAAAATACAGCTGTGAATAGTCTCATTCATGATTCTTTACATGGAATTGGCTTTTCTTGAAGAGAACCTTTTTTACTTCTTTGCTGAGTGACCAGGAATTCAAAGGTTTATTTTGATTATTCTCCCTAGAATTTCTTCTTTTTTTATTAATATGTCTTTTTGATTGTTAAAATATCATACAGAGGGGTTACAACTACATGAGCAAGGAAATGAATACATTTCTTATCAAGTATTGTTGACTCCTGCTTAGTTTCCCCTTACCATCCCTGTCCCCCATTTTCCCCCACCTCCCCGCTAAAGTTGTAAAGATTTTTTTCCACAGAACATCTTGTACATCTCATTGTTGCAATGGGTCCACCTCTATCCCTATCTAAACAATTTGTTTTTTCACTTCCCATCCACAAATTATACCTACATCAAATCCAGTAAAAACAGGGGTTTGTGTACCGTGAGGGAGGGACATAAAAAGCAACAAAGAAATCATATTATAAACACATTAGAAATAATAGCAAGAAAGAAAAACTGACTGAGATGCCCCTCAGTAGATGAATGGATCAAGAAAATATTATACACACACACACACACAAATACACACACACACACACACACACACACACACACACACACACACACAATGGATTTCTATGCCTCCATCAGAAAGATGACATTGCCTTATTTGTTAGGAAATGGAAAGACTTGGAAAAAAATATTTTAAGTGAATTAAGCCAGGCCCAAAGAAACATAAGTCCCATGGTTTCCCTTATTTACAATAACTAATATATGTCTGAGAATAGTTGAAACAGTCAGACATGTTGATGTTAGGTAAAATGAACCCCAAGATAAGGACTCCTAGAATTTCTTACATAACAATTCATCACCGATCTGTGCTATTTTCAAATTATGAATCTGAAATTAAACACAATCAGATTTTCTGTTTTAACTCTGGGATGTACTTCAACATAAGATGGTGTAATTCTTTTAGCGGTACCCTTTCTGATGAACATACAATTTGACAATCCTGCTGGATATCAAGTGATTTTGCATGAGAGAAGTAAGTTAGAGGCAGAGTGTGACATTGTGAACCTTTGGAATTTTCCAGGTCTTCAACTTCAGGTAAAAGTAGGAAAGTTTTCTCTGTATACACTCCGTGGCATTAACTGTCTTTATCTGAAGATATGATATAGTGGGCCATTGGAACTAGAAAATGTGTTGGATCTAACTCTAATGATGCAAAATTCACCCTTAGAAGTTATACTTGTTTGTTTCTAGTAAATTACTCCTGTAATACAAGCAATTTAGATCACTGAGATAGTGATATGACTTAAAATCATTCCTAGCAGGGAAGCCTGTGAGATTCTATTTGCCAATTAATCACCAGAATCATGGAAATGGAGCTGTGGATCAAGTAAAACTCAATTACAAAGCCCAGTTCAAGCCTTAGTTTTGGCACACACACACACACACACACACACACACACACACACACACACACACACACACACACATACACACACACAAACATACACACACACAACCTTTATGCCCTATGTACTTAGAAACAACCTAGTATTGCACATTTAAGTATTTTTAACTTAAGAAAATGTATTAATTGACTACTAGATAGAAGATGAAGTAAATAAATTAACAGGGGTAGACACTGGTGGCTCGTGTTAGTTTAAAGCCCAAATGGACAGAAAGTTCTGTGAAACTCTTATCTCTATTAACTACCCCAAAGCTCAAGTAGGATTGGAGCTCAAGTGGTAGAGTGCTAACCTTGAGCAAAAAAAGCTCAAGGAGAGTGTCCAGACAGTGATTTTAAGCCCGAGGATCACTAACCAACACCCTCCAATACAAAGTTAGTTTGTTTCTGAATGTTTGTTTAGAATGTTATCATAAAATATAAACTGCTTTTTCCCTAGCAGGTTTCTATGCTGTAACAAAGCATCAGAGGATCACTTTATGTGTATTAACTATTTATTTTGCTGGCTTCTGTATATGTTCCATTCACTGCTATTTGGACATATTTGGTGAGAAGAATCAGTGAAGAACACTGTATGAGAATATTCTCACAGCATGGCCACTGCATAAATACGAAGAAAATGAGATTAGACTGGGGCTTCATGTAATTGTCTAAAAACAGAGACATGTGATTTACCCTACACTCTACTTTTAAAGCTTCAAATAGAATTCTTCCTTGGTCCTCATCATGTCTCTGATGAGTAGGATACTGTGAATAATGACATGAATTCAGGAAAAGTGCATAGGGCTGGAGACTAGGATTTGTTTTCTCAGCACTAATCTCTACCATTTAAAAGTCTCTCACTTGTCAATAGTTCTTTGGTCTCGTTAGAGATCAAGGTTGTTATATGATGTGGAATCTATAACAGCATTGATGTAACTGTCTAGATTTATGCTTATAGAAATACTATGCTTATGGGAATGTGACTCAGTGGTAGAGTGCTTGCCTGGCATGCATGAGGCCCTGGGTTCACTCCTCAGTGCCACATAAACAAAAAAAATTAAAAACATTTTAAAAAATAAATACTATGCTTAATAATGCTATTCTTTGAAACATTGGAATTTTTGGGTAAAACGCTGAATATTAACTGGCACATACCAGATATTTCTAAGCTTCCTCATTTTGTCTGCAGTGCAAGTTTTTATCCTGTATTTGGGGAATCACATCAGGAGGGAAAGGCTGCCTGTTGATTTGATTGTACCCCTTGCTGAGAGTATAAGATGGCTAGTCTGACAGGTAATTGCATGATTTAGGTAGAAATACATTCTCTCTCCCCAAAAATCCCTGCTCCTTTCAATGCAAAAGTTATGTATTAGAATTGTAGCATCAGTATTTCTTTCCTCACTTATTAATTTAATTGTAACTATAGATGATACTGCTCCATGAAAAAGAATCACACAGTTTGAATTACTTGTAGGGTTATTTTTTCTACTCTGTTTTCTGTATGTTTATTCAACTACTCAGTAATATAAGTACCTTTGATTGTATTAAATTCAAGTCCTTTTTATGGACAAGGTCTCCATCTTCTTCAAAATTACCATTAGACTATAAAGAAAACAGACATCTTTCACATGTCAATTTCCTAGTGCTTAGAAATGTTCTTGAACAGAGCAAGTGCTTTGTGTTGGTTTTAGCATAAGGAGCAGTCAAAAGTGTTCTGTATAGTATGACTTTGGAGCCTCAGAGTGTGATTTGATTCTCTGTCCCAATGCATTACAGGTGACAAGGAGTGACAAATTCAACAACTGAAAGCATGGGCTACATAACTAATTAATATTGAACAGAAGCATACGGGAATTTTAATTTCAGCTGCATAATTTTGGATGAATGGTTTGAATAATACACACAACGCTAAGAATTATTATGGCAGTGCTTTGCGTTCAGAAAAATTATGGATTATGGATACTTTTGTATATTCATTTATTTTGTCATTCTTATACATCACTATGCTTCTTAATACTCAAATATATTTCATTAATATTTTCTACTTAACAACGTTCCATATTTCATACACTTATTAGTGTGTTTTCTATAATAGTTGTAGAGTTCTATTCATATATCTGCTTTTTGCCACATCTGTAAGTTTGTTTTGTTGGATCAGTCTCTCCCCATCCTCTCTGTTTCCTTTCCTCCTTCATTCTCTTTTTTTAATTAATAAGCTTTTTTTTATTTTGAAAATATTGTACAGAGGGGTTACAATTACATGAGCAAGGTAATGAGTACATTTCTTATCAAGCATTGTTGCCTCCTACTTAATTTCCCCTTACCATCCCTGCCCTCCCAGCTCCTCCCTGACCCCAACTCCCGCCAAAGTTGCAAAGTTCGTTTTCTGACATAACGTCTTGTACATCTCATTGTTGCAGTGGGTCCACCTGTATCCCTATTTAAACAATTTGTTTTTTCCCTTCCCCTCCCCAAATTATACCAACATCAAATACAGTGAAAACAGGGGTTATACCGTGGGGGAGGGAAATGCAAACCAACAAAAAGGGGAGGGACATGCAAAGCAACAAAAAACATCTTATAAATATGTTAGAAACAATAGCAAGAAAGAAAAACAATTTGAGTCCTTAGCTTGGGTTCATTTCACCTAACATCAACTCTTTTTCCTCTACTTTCTCTAAATTGCTTTAGAATTTCAAGAATTGATTTATATCATTAAAATACACTTTAAATGTGTATCATGATGCATTGGATGTGTGGAGTTCTGTTTCACGAAAATATAGATTTACAATTGTTTGCTTATCCATGGTTGTATTTTTTTAAACATATTCTTGTTTAATACCTTTAAAATATTATACATACAAAATTATAGATGTATACTTTGTATGATACCAATAGATTCTACATCTCTTGATATTAAGTAAATATTCAATGTCCAATATTTTAATTGTATAAGAAATGCATTGTTCATTATTTAATGGACTAAATTTTCGGATTCTGTTCAAGATTTGACTATTTAAAACACATGGTCACCTAATGGCAGGTCTTCCTACCATCATCTATTGCTCATTGTGCATTTCCTCTGACAGTATCATTTATAATAAGTGAGTGATTGTGGGCTAACAATGGACTTCTATTGCTTTACTATTTTGTCGGTTGTGGGACTGGAACTCTGGGCCTGGGTACTCTCCATGAACTTTTCAGATCATGGCTAGCATTCTACTACTTGAGCCACAGTGCCACTTTGGTTTTTTGGTGGTTTATTGGAGATTAGATTTTCCGGAATTTTCCTGTGTGTGCTGGCTTTGAACCGCAATCCTCAGATCTTAGCCTCCTGAGTAGCCAGTTTTGCCAGCAGCACCTGGCTGTTTTGAATTGGAATTGGCAATTGAATTGAAAATATAACTATGTATTGAATTGGAAATATAACTATATTGGCAAAAATCTTTATATTTCTTTTCCTTTGAAATGGAATATTACCTAGCAAATATTTCTATATCATTAGTAATTGTATAAAAAGATGGTTAAAATACTTCAGTTTCTATTGAAGTTCAGGTTTGTCTTCTCTGGATTTTAATAATTGCATCAATAGATTGGATTAATGTTGCTATGTAAAACATTAATTACTCATTCAGTAGCAAACAATTAATTCTCATCCAAAAATGAATTCCCCACATGAATTCCACTATGCAAAATTCAGAGTACATTTTGTCAATCAGGAAAAGAGCAGATTATCAAATCTGAGTTAGAAAAAAGAGACTAGCGATGATGATTAAGACATTCTGTCAATATTGTGCAAATATTATAGTCAATTGTAGAGAAGACATTGGTGTTGACATTGGTGATAGCAAGGCAATGAAAGAAGATATTCAAATGCTTGCTACCCACTTAAATGAGGGGTAATGAGATGAACAGAGCATTCAAATTGGTAGCAAGTATCCCAGGGAAGTACATATTAAATATACACATAATAATTTATGCATGTATAGTTAGTATTCACTAGTGGGGCAGAGGTTTGGGTGGCATGAGTTCCTAAGAGCTCCACAGAATGATGTCTTCAGGCATTTGCTCTATTTAACTTCAGGTTAGGCACAAAAAGAGTATATACTGTTACTATCATAGTACAATGGTGTCACCTAGTTTGACTATTCAGTTTCTCCAGGAAAGATACAGAAATCCATCCTTTCATGGACACACACACACACACACACACACACACACACACACACACACACACACAAATAGGAACACAAATGTGCACACTCACATACACACAAATGTAAAGGAACTAAAAACTAGTCATTTTTTTAGAGGCAGAGAATTAAGATCAAATGATATATATATACAATTCAGGCTGATAATAGAACTATAATTTTTCATGTGCACTAGTGGCTCACATGTAATCCTAGCTGTTCAGGAAGCTGAGATCTAAGAATCATGGTTCAAAGCCAGCCCTGGCAGGATATCCATGAGACACTTACCTACAATAGACCAATAGAGAATCAGAAGTGGAGCTGTTTCTGAAGGTGGTAGAGTGCTAGCCTTGACCAAAAAAGAGCACAGGACAGTGTATCTGTCCTGAGTTAAAGACTCACCACAGAGAAGCAGTGTGTTTCTTCAGCTTAAATCTCTTTAAATAATCATAGATAAATCTAATGTGTCTTGAACTGCTGAATGCAGAGAGAAAACAAATTTGAAAATACCAAGAAGGTTTGGTAGTATATTTATTAGACACTAAAAACAACAAAATATATACCAAAGGATAGTGGTGCTGGAGGTTTGCCCTGGCTTTGAGCTGCACAACTTCTGATATTATTGCTTATAGATCCTTAATCTACTTGCTTGTTATTAGTTGATGTCAAAGAAAAACTCTGTTAGGACCACTGAATAACTACAACTCTGTTAGCCAAGGTGTGTTGTCACATTGGTTGCTTCTCATCCATTATTTTAGATTCAAAGTATTTCAATTCAATGAAAAGTATTTCCTATCAGATCAGTATCACATACTTCAGAACCAGGAATTTTAAGCCAGGCACACAGTTGTTAAGAGAACTTGTACCTCTGTACAAAATCTGCTGTTCAAATGAAGACTACAACACATAAATATGTTTCATAGAGGATGGTTGGTGAAAGTGAATGGTACCATTATGGATTAGCCACTTATTCTTCAAGCAAAGAGATCAATGATGTCTACATTTAAGTTGTGTTACCCAATTTTGAAGAAAAACACAACAGAAGTTTTATTGACAAAATAAAAATACCAAGAAGCAATGAAAAGTTGAATTAATGCCACAGCAGATAATTCATGAGGACTGAAAGTAAAAAGTGACACAGGATAAGACATCTTTCCTGGCATAAATCATTAATGCCTTAAAATGGAAGAACACCTCTGGGCACCAGTATATCATGCCTACTACTTATTAGGTCGAGATCTGAGGATCATAGCTCAAAGTTAGCTTGGGCAAGAAATCCCATGAGATTCTGCCCTCCAGTTAACCCACACACACAAAAAAAGAGCCAGAAGTGCTGTTGTGGCTCAGGTGTTAAAACACTAGACTTGGGGCTGGGAAGGTGGCTCAGTGGTAGAGTGCTTGCCTTGCATGCCTGAGGCCCTGGGTTCGATTCCTCAGCACCACATTAAGCAAAAAGAAAAAAGCCGGAAGTGGCGCTGTGGCTCAAGTGGTAGAGCGCTAGCCTTGAGCTGAAGAGCTGAGGGACAGCGCCCAGGCCCAGAGTTCAGGCCCCACGACCGGACCAAAAAAAAAAAAAAAAAAAAAACAAAAAACAAAAAACAAAAAAAAAAAAAAACACTAGACTTGAGCACAAAAGCTTAAGGACAGTGCCCAGGTCCTAAATTCAAGGCCTGTAACCTTCACAAATACACACACACACACACACACACACACACACACACACACACACAAACTAGTAAAAGTGAAACCCACTCCCACAATCAGCAGGAAGGGGCTAATCTTTCCCTTAGTCTTCCCTTTTGATTCATGTAATAAGCCTTGTTTCCCATTAGGTTGCTAGTTATTTTTTCTGGTCTTCTTTTGATTAATAAAAGTGACACATATGGATGATTTTCTGCTTGAAAAGATACAAAACTCTTTGAAACAAGTAGCCAAGAAAAAGATCTTTACCCATCATACTTACAATCTAGAAGTAAATACGGTATGCTTACTTCTATTTGAGGACCATGGCACACTCTACTGGTGTTTCTTAATCAAGCTGTTTGGTGTAACACCTGAAAAATCTAGTTTCACCTCTTCTGCCTCAGTCCTTCTCCTTTAGTTGAAGGAAAAAGATAGAGTGGATTTTCTCTTCTTTCTCCAATGTGATAACCTGCCCCTCTAAAAGTATAACTGTAACACTGTCTTCTCAGATGCATGAGGTGAAAAGGCTTTGTAAAATGCAAAGAACTTTGGGAAGAAATTTGTTATACTGCACTGATAGATACCATCTTGAAAATACATCGCACTTCCTTATCTCCCACATTTTAGTTATGGTCAATTTTCAGAAAGACTTTTCTAAGAACATTGCTTTTAGAGGTACTAATACCTTGGAATGTAAGAAAGAGTTGCATCACATTTGTACTAGAAAAAACAGTTTATTGACCAAGATCACTTCATTTGCTTGACTTTCTAATATATACTCTTTCAATTGTATATTCTTAAAGGTTGCAACACAGAGACTTAAACAACCCTATTTTTAAATAAAAAGCTGTACCATGTACTCACACTGATATACAGAGAAAATTCCTTGAATTCTGACACTGTGGAAAAGACAGTAAAGAGACCAGATTGAAACTGTAGAGTTTTGCCTATGTTCTGCTATAAAACAAACAGATTTCCCAAATGCCTAACCAACTCAGAAATTTCTAAAACAAAAGATTACTACACTTGAAAATAGTGAATCTGATATCTAAACTTTTGCCATTTTGTTATCCAAAACTCTATTCTAAAATGAAAATGATGGAATAAAATATGAAAATGCAATGTAAAGATAATTTCAGACACAACACTGATTAGACAAACCTTTTTCTCAACTGTCGGAAGTGTAATGAAAGGGATTATATGAACCATAGCACGCAAATAATCCTTAAAACCAAGGGGAAAGAATGTAAGTATTTACATATCAACAAATAATTAGAGATCATCAAAAAGACCACAGAGAAATTATGTCTGTATAAAAATCACTTAATGAAGTCATGACTATAGTTGCTGAATGGGGCAGTAGAGAAAGAGGCAATAAAATCACTCATGCAGATTGAAAAACAACTATAAAAAGTTCTTTCACATAAAAAGAGTGGAATTAAACAGTTTAGAGAAAAACATAAAATGATTAGACTATATTTCCAGATGTCACATTATAAGAATGGTTAAAGGGAATTATCTAGAGAATAGGACAAAACATGTTAAGAACTCTGATTACACAAATATGCAGTGTTAAGAATAATTACACAAATTTGGAACAAAAATTCAACTTTCTATGTTCAAATTTGGTCTCCCAGAAAATATTTTTGATATTATGGATATATCACCAATGTAGTTAAGAGTTTATAGATAATGGTACTATAAAGTGAGTGATTTCAATTGTTTATATTATGGATACCTTGAGTTGGGAACATGCTAAGATATGTGCACTGCTAATGAACAGTAAAATGTAATCGGAAGACTATTTAGATGAGTTTAAATATATTTCAGTAAGTGGGAAATCACAAAAATGCACAAAAATATACTTTATTTCCTAAGGGGGCAGAGAAAACCTATAAAGCACCAAATTAAATGAGTAGACAAAAAGCTTAAGAAGTTTATTTGCAAGGACCACACAAATAGAAAACTTACAGATATGCATACATTTATCAGTAGATAAATGATCAGTTTTAGTAGCAATTATCAAATGCAATAATTAAAACACAGCCACAGTGAATTGGATGGCCAGGACCAACTTTTGTGGCTATACAAGAAAGTACATTTGAATAAAAAGGTACAAGATTTGGAATAGAAAATAATTTCTACAACTCCTAGAATCTTAGCTATTCATGAATAGCTCAGGGTCACAATTAAAATACAAAGGGGACAAATATGTCCATGAGACTTTCTAGGCTTCTTTAGCTAGGGTTGTGACTAAATAGAACAATGGCTTTGACAAAAAGCAGCTCATTTATGGAGCCCAGGCCTTGAGTTCAAGTCCAGGAACAGCACAAAATGAAAAAGAAAGGTATGGAGGAAGGGAGGGAGGAAGAAAATAGAAGGAAGAAAGGAATGAAGGAAGGAAGAAAGGAAGCAGGGAGGGAAGAAAAGATAGATCATTTCCAGATATCTATGTGGATGTTCAAAATTTGGGCTGGCTGCTATTCTTGGATGCTTTGCAGGCTCAGGGAATGGGCCATCTGTGGGAATGACTTGCAGAATTAAGGTAAAAAGGTGCGGAATCCATTGAGTTGTTTGCCAACCATTTGAATGAGGAACAGGGCTGTGGGAATCAGGCCTATGATCCTATCACCTTCGAGTTTCTTCAGAAGGTGCCCGGGTGCTGGGTGTGGGTCAGTAATCCCAGCAGAAGCTGCTGTCTGATTGAAAGGTATGTGTTGGACAGTGGGGTCAGGTTAAATTCATGCCAAGGGACCAGAAATTAGTACCAGAATCTTGAAGCTTGCAGTCAGTGCCTGGCTCTGATGAGATTCAGAGAGTCCTGCACACAAGGTCCATGTCTGGTACACCAGGATGAGCATCAGGACCCCATCCATGCTCTAGCATCTAACCTTGCAAAGCCTACTGAGCAACCACTCCTTTGTCATTTCAGCCCTGGAGAATCTACCATTGCTATTATTCCCTACTCTTTATGGAGGGCTGTGTCCAGGGCCACTCAGAGGTGCTGAAGGCCACGGTGTAGGCCTGGCCCTTCCTCTTCTTTCCCTTGAGGGATCTGGCAGAATCACCAAACCTGGAGGCCTTCAAAGGGCTTGATCTCCTAGTGTCCTCAATGGGTTCGATCTCCTAATTGTCAAGAAGGAGCACCCCATTGGGTGGAAACAGCAAGTGCTGTTTGTGGCAATTTGTGGCAATTGCAACTTGAGATAAGGATTTAGAATTATCATTCCATGGCACGAATATCTTCTCTGGAAGTCCTGACTGAAAGGTCAACAGAGAGTCACCTTTCAGCTGGGACTGAAGAACAGCCTTTGATCCTCTCCATTAACCTGACTATCGAAGATGGCACCCAGGATGAATTCCAAACCTATCTCCTCTAGTGGGCCAGGAAGTGGAAAGAAGGAGTCCAACTGTGCTCAACCAAGCTTCAGATTCTGTCTGGCTCCTCTACAAAATCCGGAAGGCTCTGCATGAGGTGAGCCTTGACTCCATCACTGAACTTGTGTTGAACAATTTCTGGTGTCCAGAAACCATGAGAAAATTTTCTCCTTCCCGGGGTCAGACAAAGAACCTTTGCCTATTCTTCTCCAAGATAAGTGGCAACTTCTACACTTCCAGCTTCAGTAATCTCTCATATTTCTGCAAATACATGGCGCATCTGGGGCAGCCTCAGCATCTCCAGGAGTTTCCTGTGCAGGATATCTTTGTCCTGTATGGATGGCTACCCTCCATCCTCAGGAACCCGACCACTTTGAACACCTTTACTTTGAGTTCATGTTCATTGAAGGAAGCCAATGTGAAGTCCTTGTGCCAGTGTCCCTGTGCCAGGCAGCTCAAGCACCTGTATATGAGGAGTTTGTGCATGGGCTGTTTCAATCCTGAGTCCCTGTGAGCCCTGCTGGAGCAAGTGACCGGCACCATGGAGATCCTGGCCTTGGAGCACTGTGACATCACTGAACCCCAGCTCTTGACAATCCTGCCCTCCCTAAGCCAATGCTCCCAGCTGCATTTCCTCAGCTTCTATGGAAATTGCATCTCCACAGCCACCCTGAACAACCTACTGTACCACACAGCCAGGCGAGGCCATTTAAGCGAGGGCCCCACCTTACCCCACTGGAGAGCTACTGCCCTCCACAGTGGGGCCTAGGGAACCTTGACCCCTACAGATTTGCCCAGGTTCAGGCTCAGTTGGCACAGGTCTTGAGAGAGAGGGGGCCAAACCAGAAGGTCCAGATCTGTACCAATTTCTGTCATCACTGGCCAAAATGCCAATTATATAGCCTGGAGCCCCATGGCTACTAGCAGCTCACCCCCGAGGGTCTTCCTAGCCTTCTGCTCTGCTTATGTAGTCACATGCATCTTCTAGAATCTCTTGTCGGCATCACAGAGGAAACCGAAGACACAAGTTCATTTTCCATGGAGCACACCCTGCATTCTTCTGTGCGGGTGGAAGAGACTGGGTGTCTTTTCCTGAACTTCCTAGCTATCAAACCCCTGGACTTCTCATCCCAGTAGGCATCTATGTGTCCTGTGTACACAATATTAAGAAGCTGGAGTGGTCTCTGCCTGGTAAGAACTGGAACATGATCCTGTTCCTAAATGTTTGTAAGCAAACCTACAAGTGCTGCGGCAATCCCTCAAGATCTTTCATTTACTGTATCACTCCCTTAATAAAACAAAAATAAAGGAAAAGCATGAATAGAATTGTGTCATTTCTAAGCACCAATGAATGAAACTATTTTTGGTATTGAGAATCCTAGCTACTCTACTAGTCTGAGATCTGAGCATCATAGTTCAAAGCTAGCCTGGGCAAGAAAGTGTCTGAGATTCTCATTTCTAGTGAATCACCAAAAAATGCTGAAGTGGAGCTGTGGTTTAAGTAGTGGCATGCTGGTATTGTGCATTAATGCTCAAGGACAACTCCCAGGAAGTCAAGTTCAAGACCCAGAATTGGTACAACCCAACTACCATCAAATATACCCATGATCAAGATATGGATCCAATTTTAGAGAAAATGGAGTGGGTGGGGAAATTCAATATCAAATACCAAACGACATCCATGAAAACAAGAGAACTTTTTTCCAAAGTGTTTTGTGATGAGCGTCCTAGTTACTCAGCTAGTCTAGGGTCTGAGGATCACAATTGAAATCCAGGCAGGGAAGGAAGGTCTGTGAGACTCTCTTCTCTATTCAATCACCAGATACACTCTTAGTTGTCCTATAGCTTAAATGTTAGAGTGCTTGCTTTGTACATAAAAGCTCATGGACACAATAATGGAATATAAGGTGTATGAACCCTATAAACATGTTTGTGAGAATAAGTATCAGTATCCCACAGTGATGTAAAACGTTTGAAATTTATGTATTCACTTAATCTATATAAAGAAAAAAAAACTAAAGGGTACCACTACAGACCCTGAATTTAAGCCCCAATGTTGACACAAAAACAAAAGCAAAATAATGCCATGATCACACTCAAATATAAATATATCCAATCTTAGAGAAATTTATAAGTAATTTTCAAAGTCAAATGTTATAAGACATTACATGTAACAAAAGTATTTCTGCTTCTACAGCATATTTTTGGATGATAATTTTCAGTATGTAAATGTGGTTTGTGGTTGATCAGACATGTCTTAAAACTTCAGGCTCACTTCAATTTGTTTTTCTATAAGGAGTATTAACTCTGTGTCCACCCAGGCATGCCAAAAATAAAGAATGAAAATATATGACCTTCGGTATCCTTCCATGAAGAACTATAAAGTAAAGTATGTGACATCACCTTCCTATGATGGTAACAGAGTTTCACTGGTTTTTTTTTTTTTTTTGCTTCAAATCAAAATAAACTAATCAAAGCGTGGGGACATCTTTATGGAGCTGTGAGGGAACTGAGACCACCCACACTTTGACCCATCATTGAATACCCATTATATGTACATAAAGTATTATATGTGTATATTTAATATGTATTACTCTGGGATATTTACTATCAGTTATGTGTGACCTGCTTAGCTCATGACTCCTTATTGAAGTGGGTATTTATCCATTGAATGTCATTTTGGGGGGGGGGCGGTCGTGAGGCCTGAACTCTGGGCCTGGGTGCTGTCCCTCAGCTCTTCAGCTCAAGGATAGTGCACTACCACTTGAGCCAAAGCGCCTCTTCCGGCTTTTTCTCTTATGTGGTGCTGAGGAATTGAACCCAGGGCCTCATGCATTCAAGGCAAGTGCTCTACCACTGAGCCACCTTCCCAGCCCCTGAATGTCATATTTTTATTATTACTAATGTCAATACCAGAACTTCATCTCTACAATTGGCCATACTATTTGCATAACCTTGTCAGTTTGTGTAAAGAATCATCTCTTCTCTTTTTTTTCCCAGATTTATAACTTTTTTTTCCTTCCTGATGGCCTAAATGCACTTAGTTCTGCATAATGGATAGTTGGGGACCTCATGTGTCGCGACGAGTGTTAATGTGCAATCAGTGTTTAATTCACCAATAATAATCCAATTGTATTGAAGAAATTATTAAAATAAAGAAGAAAGATAACGTGAACTTTCTAGAAACTAATGTATTTTGACCATCTCTTGATAAAATACTAATAATTTAGAAATATTTGCAAAGTAGTATGCCTTATGAAAGGATAATAAAGAGTAATGTGGAATTTTGCCAATACTTCCAATTCAAAACTAAAGTCCATTGTTAGTATATAATCATTCTCTTAGTAGAAATTAAATATCATTGGACTCATTAATTGCATGTTGAAGGAAAACATTTATAGTACTCAGATATACTAAAAAATAGATTTTCACATAAAGCAATACAAATGCCAGAAGACAGAAAGGTGCAATAAACCAAAGGACAGGGCAGAAAGGCATGCCATTATGTGACCATTTGTCAGAAATAGTCATGTCTTTCTTTAAACATAGTATAAAACCCAATAGTTCAATCTGTTTCGAATAATGCATTTCTTATAAAATTAAAATAATAGAAATGTAAAAATTATTTGTTATCACATCAATTGGAAACATAAAAAGAAAAAGTATTTATAGACAGATAAAATGTATATAATTTTAAGTCAGGTGACAGTTGCTCACCCATGTAATCCTAGCTACTCAGGAGACTGAGATCTGAAGATCACTTTCAAAGCCAGCCCAGGCAGGAAAGTCTGTGACTCTTATCTCCAATAAACCACTTGAAAACCAGAAGTGGTGCTCTGGCTTAAGTGGTAGAGTGCTTGCCTTGAGCTGAAGAGTGCAGGGACAGGATTCAGGCCCAGACTTCAAGCCCAACAGACCGACAATAAAAGCATATAATTTTGTATATATAATATTTTTAAGGCTATAAAAAAAAGAATTACTTGAAAAATACATCCAGCCATGGGTAAACAACCTACTATGAATCTTTACTTTTTAGCTATTACTTCATAAAGCTAATACATTATGGTATACAATTGAAGTGTATTTTTGTAGCTTATAAAATCCATTTTTGAAATTCTGAAACAACACAGAGAAAGCAGAGACAGAAGAGGAAGAAGAAAAGGAATAAAAGGAAAGACAGTGGGAATGAAATTGGACATGGGGAAGATGGATCTGACAAAATAGATTGAGGAATATGGAAAAAGGCAGATGTGTGAATGGAAATATATAACAATGAACCAAAATACATTCAACTAAGTATATGAAACCATGCACTTTTAAAAGTGCATAATATGAATGAATTGTGACTAAGAAGAATAGTGATATAAAGGCAGGCAGAAACTATATTTCAAAAATTAGGAAAATATGTATAAACTAAGCTACATAGAAAGTTTTGATCTGGTGGTCAAGGTTAAAAGCTAAATTGGACAGGAAATCAAAAAGAATATTAATTCCAGTTAACTATCACAGAGCAAAAATTAGAGTTCAATTGGTGAAACATTATCCTTATGCAATAAATAAATAAATAAATAAATAAATAAATAAATAAATAAATAAATAAATAAATAAATAATTAAATGGACTGTACCAGGCTTTAAGATCAATTCCCAGACAGACTAGCAGCAAAAAAACAAATTTAGGCAAATGCTTAAGAAAGCATAATTTGTAAACTAGAATCAATGAAAATACACTAGTGGAGATGATTAGATAAGTACTCAGTAAATAGAAATAAAAAAATAGAATGATATTCAAATTTACCTGGCTTTGGTTACAACTTGTGACTCAACCATTACTAGAAAAATGAGTGCGAATCACTTATTCATGGAATTCATTACAACAATATAAACTAATATCTGATGGAAAAAAGAATGTAGACCATCTACACATTTGGTCATCCATGTAAGTTCAATCATAAGAGGACTTATTTTTCATAATATGTGTTTTGTCCCAGAAGCCATGCAGAAAATTTCTATCTGGCCTTAACAAAATGATGTAGCAGTTGGGGGCAAAGATGCCACCCAGCAACTCTTACTGGAATCCAAGATGGAGAAAACCTCTGTAGCCACCCTGACTTTCCTTTTGTCACTGAGGTAGACAGGCAGGAATGTGAACCGGATACTACAGAACACCAGCATGCTGAAGGTTAGGAACTTGGCTTCATTGAAGGTGCCAGGCCAGAAAAAACATAATGAAGCTGGCCAGGGCCAGGGGAGCCCAAGTATCCCAAGACACAGTAAAAAGTGGTGAGGGAACCCTTGTTACACAGGATGAGCACATGGCCACATTTAGAGTGTATATCTGTGTAAGAGTAGGAAGGTGAAGTCTCTAGTCAGAGTACACAGAGAGGTACCTAGATCAGAGTACAGATAGGAATGGTGACGTTAGGAGCCCCTGATAGCAGCAGCCACCTCATGTTTCTCCCTAGAGAAGTAACCTTGAAGGCCAGACCCACATTTACAGTTTTGGCCAAGACAGCAGAAATAGATACTGTGAATGCAACTCCAAACGTGGTTTGCTGTGGAATGCAGGTGATTGTGTTGGAACAGCCATTAAAGAGCAAAGGAAAGTGAGAACAGAAGATGAGGGAGATGAGCAGGATGTACCTGAGAGCCTGGCTACTAGCTTTTTTTTTAATTGTGAAAATGCTGTACAGAGGGGTTGCAATTACATGGGCAAGATAATGAGAGATTACTAGCTTTGACAGTGGAGGTGTTCTGATGTTCACAAAGACTCCAAGGACAATTCCCTGTTAGTGTACATAAATAAATGGCCATGCAGGTCAAGGCCATTCCCAAGAGCTCTCCATTAGCCAGGAAACTTTCATCTCTTTAAGTCACTGGTTACTCTCTGCATTGGCATACTGGTGATCAGGACACTTTACACATTGCTCCATATCTAGTGAGGAAGTCAAATAACCAATAGTCACTTTTCACTACTTAAAAGAATATTGGGAATCCCTACATAGGGATAATACTAACATGTCAACACTTACTAGCAACAAAAGAAAATATTATCAATTATTCCTTGATATGTTCAGTACTATTTCTATTTCTTCTTCATGTTCCCACACTCTTGCCTACATTTTCCTTTTTCAGTTTGAATCTTTTTTTTTTTACATACTGTGACTATCACCCATAATATTTATTTCCATTTGTAAAAGCCTATGAAAAAATTTTTGCACATACTGGAGCATGTGGCTAATGATATCTGAAGAGTATGGTTCGAAGCCATCCCAGGCAGGAAAGTCCATGAGACCCTTATTTTTTTTTGTGGGGGGGGGCGGTCATGGGGCCTATACTCTGGGCCTGGGCGCTGTCCCTCAGCTCTTCAGCTCAAGGCTAGTGCTCTACCACTTGAGCCACAGCACCACTTCCAGCTTTTTTCTTTTTTCTTATGTGGTGCTGAGGAATAGAACCCAGGGCCTCATGCATGCAAGGCAAGCACTCTACCATTGAGCCATCTTCCTAGCCCATGAGATTCTTATTTCCAGTTAACCACCAGAAAACCAGAAGTGGTGATTTAGCTCAAGTTGTAGAGTGTTTGCCATTAGCTGAAGCTTAGAGACAGCAGCCAGGCTCAGAGTTCAAGCCCCTTGACAGACCAAAATAAAAAGAACGTTTCTGCATGTTAAATGCTACCATACTAATTCTCAGTCTTTTGTGTACTACTCAAACCACTAATCCAAAATTCTGGACAGAAATGTTTGGAATTCCTTGAATGTCTCTATGCAATATAAATAAGAACCCATTAGCTATTCCTTGCAGACATTATATTTGTCCATCTGACTCATCAATAAAGTGGTGGAGAACAAAAGCTGTACAATCATCCTCTGCAAAACACTGTTGCCTGCTTCTTCGACCAAACCCAACACAGAGTGCACACTCTGTTGAAAGAACATTTCTGGTCACTAGGAAATAAAGGTGTACAAGATGTCTGTTTTTTTTGCACCCTAAAGTGAACTTGAAGAAGATAGAGACCATGTACTTAAAAAGGCTTCGCACTTCATATGATAGACATTAAACTTACATTGCTAAGGAGTGGAATAATCATGTGTAAAATGAGTAGAAAAAAATAATCTTACAAGTAATTCAGAGCCTATATTTTTTATTTCAAGGAGCAGTGTCATCCAGTGTCACAATTAATTTACAAGGTGAAAGAAGGAAGTCTTTGAGTATGCAATTATTATACAACATTTGTGTTTCAGGGATTGGGTAACACAAGGGAGTAATCATAAATTTGTTCCTAAGTCATGCACTTACCTATTAGCTATCTCTTTCTCTGAGCAAAGGGTACAATCAAAGCAACAGGTAATCTTTCCTTCCTGAGGGGATTTCCTGAATCCAGGACATATCTCACTGCAGACAGTGAGGAGCCTGAGAACAATAAGATATTTGTCAGTAAATGTATAGAATTTTACATAATACTAAAAAGTCCATTGATTTAAAGAATAGGATTATTAAGGATATAATTGTATGAACATAACTCTAATAATGCAGTTATAGATTCCACATCATATATCAAAAGTGTTATGTAGTATATACTTAGTCTCTATCTAGCCTGAACTACTGAGAAGTGTCTGTCCTTTAAAAGAAAGAGGATAATGATGGGAAAGTAGGTCCTGGTTGACAGCCTTCTGGAATTTCCTTGAATTCATAATATCCTATGTAGTCTCCTTCTCATCTGTGACATGTTGAGGGACAAGGAGAAAGAATCCTCTTGATGCTTTAAAAGTATGCTATAAGATAAAGCACAGGCCTCATCTTTATAGGGTTATATGAAGCCCAGGCCCTTCCAATCTTCTTTTCATCTATCCAGTGCCATGCATTGAAAATCTGCTCACACAAGCTCTTTCACTGTTTGCTCTCTCCACAGATCATTAAAGTAGCAAGACAACAAACCATTGAATGGATTCTCCACAGAAGGGAGCAAAATAACTCTTTAAAAAAATTAAATGTTTCCTCTGATACTTTCTCTCAGCATAGAAACCAGCTAAGAAAAATACAATTTACATTCTATGATAACATTCTAAATAAATATTGAACAACACACTTTTAACTTTTTATTTTTTGGGTGCTTAACCTAGAGATAAAAATCTGTATCTGGCCACTGTCCTTGAGGCTGTTTTGCTCAAGGTTACCACTCTACCACTGGAGCCATAGCTCCACTTGATCTTCTTGGTAGTTAATCAAGATAAGAGTCTCACAAAATTTTCTTCCCATTTTAGCTTTAAACTGATATGTAATCTTAGATCTGGAAGGATAGGATTACAGTCATGAGTCCCCAGTGCTCAGCTCCATTAATTTATTCTGTTTCTTTTCTATCCAAGAGTCATCAATAAAATTTCTTAAGTTTGATATACTTAAATGTTAGTAAGCACAGAGAGTATAAAGTCTGTGTGGTTTTTTTTCTGTGTGTGAGAGTATATGTGTGAGCCAGAACTATTGTTGAATTCAGTGCCTGGGCTTTGTATCTAAGCTTTGCTGCTTAAGGTTAGCACTGTATCACTTGATCCACTGCTCTACTTCCAGTTTTTTGGGTGTTTAAATAAAGATAACAGTCTCACAGGCTTTTCTGCTAGGACTGATTTGAAACCATGATACTAAAATCTCTGACTTCTAAACATCTAGTATTATAGGAGTGACTTTTCTGGCCCCAGCCAGGAATACATTTTAAGGGTGAAATCTGCTTATTTATATGAAATTACAATTAGATCCCACCCACCTTTGTAGTTCCTATGGCCCACTCTACCATATTTTATTATTCAAACGCTTGTGAACATGTAGTTTATGTGGAGAAAAATGGCCTACTTCCACTTGAGGTCAGACCTTCTGGAAAATTCCAAATGTTCACAATGTCATACTCTTCTTCTAATTTCCTTTTCTCAATCAAAATCTCTTGGCCTCAAAGAGGATTATGAAATTGTATTTTATTCACAAAATGGGTACACCTAAAAAAAGATACATCATCTTATGATGAAGTACATCTCAGACTTAAAACAAAAAATCTGAAATGAGTAAAGCTCCTGATTAAAATTTCAGATTCAGCATTCCAAAAGAGCAGAAAAACCTAATGAAGAAATAAAAAATTCTATGGGACAAAAAATCATCAAAATAATCTTTGGACATCCTGGTCACTCAGCAAAGAAATAGAAGTCTTTGTTTCAAGAGAAACCAGTTCCATACAAATACTCATAAATGAGACAATTCCCAATTTCCTCACTACAGTTTCACATAACTAAGTTTGTAAAAATCTATAGTTTGAGAATGGTAAAATTTTCATGCATAAAGTTGAATGAATTTAATTTACTTATAAAAATATGGATAATTCTGTTTAGCAGATTATCTTTACTAGTATTAAGAAACACATCAGGAAAAGGTGAATTTTTAATTTTCAAAACATTAGCTATGAGCATGTTGAGGTTATTTGAAACTAAATGAATTTATGGAAAAATGGAATATATTTTGCACTTTTTACTGACCTGCTTTAAATTAACAGCACAAGCACACATGTGTAAGAGACCTCAATTACAAACTGTTATACAGTAAGAGACCTGTCTAGGAAATGACGTTCCTCACTGTACCATCCAAAACTTTAAGTCCTTACCTGTGCAGGTGAAGGCACTGAACCTTTTCTATTTTCCGTTGTTTATAATATTGCTTGATGAAGAAGCGTGTCATGGAGAGCCTGGGCCACAGAATATACAGCATTCTATATACTGTAACTGTCTCCAGACATAGTCATGTCAAAAATGTGCCTAGGCAACCAAGCCAAAGAGGCATCATGAGGATAGTTCTCCCCATTACCAAATCAGAATCAGAACCTGAGCAATTAAAGGAGAAACCACAGCCCACCAAGGAAAATGTCTCCTGGGTATTTGGAACGGTTAACTACTTTGACAAAATTTGTGAATCCAAAAACATCTGGGTGATGATGTTAAAAAAATGACAGGTACATGTAATGAACTAAGCAGAAAATATTTTTCTTATGGTTAAATGCCATTCTACAACTTTTCCTTTTATTAAAATTTACTCAACACACACCATTAAATATAGTAGGAATTCATCATGGACATATAGGATGAGGACATACGCTGATGATTTACTTATATGGTTATAGGGTGCCATGATTTTTAAAATATACATCACTGGTTTGTTATTGCCAGATCAAATTATTCTTGGCCATCTCTTCTTTCAATGCAGGAAGAATCCGCAAACATTTTCATCTTGTAATGTTAACAGTCCTACCCAATTCCAGCTGAAGTGAAGTAGTAATAAGACCATGGCAGTTGCTACTGATGTGTTCTTTGGGGACATCTAATAGAGAGAAGGAAACTTTTTATGGTCACTCAGTACATGATCAAAAGTCCCAAAGGTAAACTAAAGATAAGGAATAGAAGATGCTCCATGAATGAGAACATTTCTATCTATGACAATCCCAGTCATCATATATGTTATATAACCATGTGAAGAAAATGGAAGGCATGTTTTTTTTTCTTTTTTCTTTTTTTTTTTTTTTTGCCTCTTCTTTTTTTCTTTTTTTCTTGCCCATGAAATTGTAACCCCTCTTTATGGTATTTTCAAAATAAAAAAATAATAAAAAACAACATTGAGATATCACCTCTTTTTATTACTTTTTTTTATTTTGAAAATACCATACAGAGGGGTTACAATTACATGGGTAAGATAGTGAGTACATTTCCTATCAAACATTGCTGCCTCCTCCTTAGTTTCCCCATACCATCCCTTCTCCTCCCCACCCACTCACCCCCACACCCCCATATCACAACCACCCTACCCCCTCCCCACCTCCTCACCCCGCCAAAGTTGTAAAGTTCGTTTTTTGGCATAACGTCTTGTACATCTCGTAGTTGTAATGGGTCTACCTCTAACCCTGTTTAAACAGTTTGTTTTTTCCCTTCCCCTCCACAAATTATATCAACATCAAATACAGTGAAAGCAGGGCTTATAAAGCATTGTTGCCTCCTCCTTTGTTTCCCCTTCCCATCCCTTCCCCTCTCCAACTCCCCATTCCCCCTCAATCCCACCACCACCACCACCACCTCCATTTGATAGGAAGTTGAAAGACTTGGAAAAAATTATATTAAGTGAAGTAAGCCAGGCCCAACGAAACATAGGTCCTATGGTTTTCTTATTTGCAATACTAGTATATGTCTGAGACAAACAGAAACTCTTAAACAAGTTGATGTTAGGCAAAATAAACCCCAAGATAAGGATTCATCTGGGTTTTTTTTTCTTTCTCACGATTATTTCCATCATATTTATAAGATGCTTTCTTTGTTGCTGTGTATGTACCTCCCCCATGGTATAACCCCTGCTTTCACTGTATTTTATTTAGACATGTTTTTCTTTTAGTTTTTGAAAAGAAAAAATAAAACTTTTTAATTAAGTGTAAAACAAATCAATTTGTACAATGTCTTTTGGTCTTTGTCACTGTCTTTGTCTTTGTCACATCAACTCTTTTGGTCTTTGTCACATCAACTCCTCTCATTTGTATCTACCACAGGTATTCCCTGACTTTAATAGTTCCATTTTCACATATGTACATTGAATATTATGTTGTATTTGCCCAACCATATTCTTCTTTTACCTTTACACCTTTCCACATCCCCTTAAAACGCCCCAAGAAGATATGCTTCTGGGGCTCATTTTTTATATAGTCTGTTAATTTTTCAGAAAGGTTAGATTGATATGTACTATAATTTATTCAGATTGATCATGTATATATGTAAGTGAATATATGTGGGCTCCATAACTTTATAATATTTCATGAGCATAATTTTTATCTAATATTACATATGAGAGAACACATACCTACTTTTACTTTCTTTTTTTCCTGCCAATTGTGGGGCCTGAACTTTGGGCCTGGGCACTGTCTCTCAGCTCTTCAGCTCAAGTCTACCACTCTACCACTTGAGCCATGGCACCATTTCCAGATCTTTCTGCTGAGCAATGGAATCCAGGGTCTCATGCTTGCAAAGCAAGCACTCTACCACTGAGCCACCTTTCCACCCCCTACTTTCACTTTCTGAGCCTGACTTTCTTCATTCAATATATCTTACACAGAAGCATATGTATATGTGTGGTAATACAGGGATATAAACTCAGGGACTCATGTACTACTCCTTTCAAAGCTACCAATCAACAACTTGAACCACACATTAATTCCTGTTTAATTCTTGTTGATTCAGAATGTTTTCTGATTACTTGCACACTCTGCTTAACATATCTCTACACTTTCAAGTCATTTCCTGATTTTTTAAAGAAAATTAGTAAGGGTAAAACTTAAAAAAAACCCTCTTTGATGTGAAGAGTAAACAAAGGAGGAGGCTGCAATGCTTGGTAAGAAATGTACGCATTATCCTGCCCATGCAATTGTATGTTCACAAATAAAATAAAATAAAATTTAAAAAACCCTCTTGTCATATCTAACTTTTCTCTTTTCAAACCAAAGGGACTATCCTATTCCATTATATTTGAGTACTTACTCTTTGATATTACAAAATTTGATAGGTTCATAAATCCAATCTCCTCCTATCATACTCTCCTAACAGCTGAAATGGCCCCAAATTTGATATTTTTACTATCGCCTACCCTTCCTATTCTTATCTGTGGACCTGTAAAGATTCAGAAATGTAACAATCTGGGCAGATATTCTTCCTGATGGTCCTGTAAATGCTGCTATGGACTTTTTTCCCTCATATGATTGTGGTTTGGAATATTATAATTTCTCAAGATGCAAATGAAGGGATCTTTAAATGCTGTTGAATTTCCATATTGAACATTATATACATACATACATCTATATCTATATCTATATCTATATCTATATCTATATAATCCCAGAGTCAAGTTATGTAAAAGACTAGGATATTTGTTGTGCTCTTTAATAGCAACTACCACAAAAAACACACTAGTAGTTCATGAATGTCAACCTGAATAATGAACATAGAATTTCAAGACTAGTATTTCAAACTTAGGATGTTGAAGTATAGAATGCTTACTTTCTTGCCCATATATATGTTAAAATATTACCCTAAATTGGGATATAATGTGAATATAGTTTCATGTGTGAAAGACATAAAGGAAATTTGTCATGAATGAAATTTAAAAAGTTAGTTAAGGCACAAGATAGTTTGCTTTATCTCTACTACCACATAAACCACAGCAATCATTTTCCATTAAATGTGGGGCTGGCTTTCATGAGACAACAAATATTCTATTGTTTTCATGTTTGGTAACTATCTCCACATATGAGAAAAGTTTTATTTCAAGCCACCTAGTTTGTGTAATGTGGTTATATTGCAGGTCAGAGTAACTAACAAATCTTCCATGTAAGAATGTCTTTCAGAAGCTAAGTGTCATTTAAGGAAGATTCTATAGCAAGTTATGTTCACAGACCCAACATAGTAAAAAAAAAAAAAAAAACACTTGATGCAATATCAAGCAAAACAAGAGCTTAACCATCAGGTGATGGAATTTTATTTCTCATTCATATAACAATAGTAAAGGGAGTCATCCAACTCCCAGGTGCTTATTATGGAGAGAGTAACCTCCAACATGGGGATGAGAATGTCAGCAAGCTTTACATTGAAATCCAATTTCCAAGGCCACCGTAGCACAATGCAGTAATCACTTCCCAATATATTTAGATTGAGATATTGAAAAGAATGACTATAAAAAAGTAAAGAGGATCAAAGTACTTTTCATTCTCTTTTGTCATGTTTATGTGTATAAAGTTATTCATGTGTGCACATTCTAAAGAAATTAATGCAATGAAATCAACAAACCTTTAAAGTTAACAATTGAGGCAATATTAAAATATAAGTAATTAAGAATTACTTATAGAATCCATAGAAGAACAGGAAACTGGCAATTAAAGTTTCATAAAAGTATAACCAAGCAATAGGGCAGATAATCAAGATACAGAAGAAAGGTGAGTAACATGTTAGGAGTTACTAAATAATTCTCAGTCCTAAATATCAATTTTATTGGACTTGACCCTACAATTAAATGACATAGATTGAGTAATTGGATCAAGATATAAAACACATCCACCTGCTGTCCCAACCAAAAAAATTATCAAATAGAAAGCAAACCCACAAAAAATAGGGTGGAGTAGCAATCCTAATATCAGATGAAATAGACATCAAATTAAATTAATGAGAATAAACACAGAAGGACATTACATACTAATAAAGGGAACTCTTTCTCAGAGTAATATACCAATTCTAAATATCTATTCACCAAATGCTGGAGTACCCAATTTTATTAAACAATGCATTTTAATCTAACAATGCACATAGATCTAAACACATTGATAATTGGTAACATCAATACATCATTGTCATCTCTGGATCATCCAGGAAAAGCTCTGCAAAGAAAACTCATACATATATGATTGTATGGACCACCTAGTTTTTCCAGATATCTAGTGAATATTTAAACAGGAGCATCAGAATATAAATTCCTCTCAACAACTTAATGAACACTCTAGCAAGTAGATCATATTTTAAGTCGCAAAACAAATCTTGCAAATTAAAAAAATATGATATTATTCCCCTGCATCCTGACATATCAAAATGGAATAAAATTACAGCTCAACACATAATGCTATGACAGAAAATTCTGTAAAGTGTGGATAATGAATAATATATCACAGAATGAAGAGATTAGAATGGGAATTCAAATATTTATTAAACAACATATATGAACCCATAAAATACAGATCCTCTAGGACTCAATGAAGACAGTACTCAGAGGAATATTTATAACTCTGTGCTTACAAAAACAAGTTGGGGAAATCTCAAATCAGTAGTTTAGTGATGAAAATCAAGGTTCTTGAAGAACAGGAATAAACCAAAAGCCAAAGTAAAAGGTTGAAACACTAAAAATTAAATCAAATAAAATAGAGAAGAAAATACCATAAAACATTAACAAATATTGGTTCTTTTAAGAAAATTAATAAAACTGGCATACTCTTAGCAAATCTGATCCCCAAAAGAAGAGTATGTACACACATAAAGAAAATTATAGGCAAAAATCGGAAAATCAAGAGAGATACAATCAAGCTTTAGAACATTAGAAGGGAATAATTTGTAAACATTTATCATGACAAATTGGAGAATTGGGAGGAATGGTGAAATTTCCAGAGAATGTTGATATATTCCAACAAACAAAATACATTGGAACCAAGACAATAGACCCATAACAAGTAATGAAATTGAACTGGCAATATAAGACCTCCCATCTAAGGAACGCCCAGGACCTGATGAATATATAGCTGAATTCTATAAGGCCTTCAAAGAGAACTCACTCCATTATTTCTTAAAAATCTTCAATGAAACAGAAAGGGAAAGATCACTACCAAAGTTCTTTTTTGAAACCAGCAAAACGCTCATCCAAAAACAACATACACTCATCATGAAAGAGATCTGTAGATCCATTTCTTGGATGAACATCAATGCAAAACTTCTAAATAAAATTCCAGCCAACCTAATTTAACAACTATCCAAAGAAGTTGTATTCTATGATCAAATTAGATTCAACACATCAACAGAAACAAGGACAGCAACTACAAAATCTTATAAACAAAGTATTTGACAAGATTCAACACCTCTTTATGAAAAATGCTCTGGAGAAGCTAAGAAGCCATGGACTACAGCAACTATAAGGTAATGGAATAACCTTCCATGGTCCTGATTGGGAAGGATTATCATCATGAAAATGGTAGTAGTGCCTCAAGCTATCTACAAATTCAATGCAATACTAAGAAAAATCTTAAAAACATTCTTCAATGATATAGAAGAAGCAATCTGAAAATTCTTGTGGAATAGTCAAAGACCAGAGCAACAAGAACAGTCCTCAGCATGAAGACTGGTACTATAAAAATATCAATACCCAACTTCAAACTCTGTGATAAAGTCATAGTAATAAACAGTTTGATAATAGTACAAGAATAGGGCAGAAAGCAGAGCAACAGCAGCTCATGCCTGTAATCCTAGCTACAGAGGAGGCTGAGATCTGAGGATCATGGTTCAAATCCAGCCCAGTCAGGAAAGTCTGTGAGACTCTTATCTCCAGTAAACCACTAGAATACTGGAAGTGGCACTGTGGCTCCAGGGTGCTCGCCTTGAGCTGAAGAGCACAGGAACAGCACCCAGGCAAAGAGTTCAAGCCCCACAACTGCCAAAAAAAGAGTAGAGGTGAGGACCAATGGAATAGAAGACCATGAAATGAACCCACATACTTACAGCCACATAATATATCAGGAGAGAAAAAAAATAGGATAGAAGGAAGACAGTATCTTCAACAAGTTGTCAAAAGAGAATTGTGTAAACATGTGCTGAAAACTTCAAAGAGATTAGAACAGATATTATAGAACCTTATATATCACCCTTCACCTAAATCAATTATACAAGAAACTAAGACCTCAGTGTAAGACCTGATACCCTGAAGAGGTGGGGAAACACCAACGATCCTCGACACAATTCAAAATGTCTGAAGTCAATATGCAGAATCACAACAAATCAAAGAAAGTCTGGATGCATGGGATTGCCTCAAAATGAAGAGTTTCTGCAATGCAAATGGCATAGCTAGCAAGATAAATTGAAAGCCCACAGATTGGGGGAAGATCTTTATTAAGTATGCATCAGACAAAGGCCTCGTATCTAAAATATACTCAATGGTCAAAACATTAAACCTTTCCAAAATCAAGTCCTCAAAGAAACAATAACCCAATTAATAAATGAGTTAAAGAGTGAAAGAGAGCTATCTCTGCAGAAGATGTAGAATGGTAAATTTATCCATCAAGAGAGAGAGATTTGACATTTCTCTATATGAAAGAAATATAAATCAAAACAAAATTGAGATTCCACCTCACCCCAGTTAGAATGCCCAATATAAAGAAAACTAACAATACCAGATTTTGCCAAGGATATGGCCAAAAAAGAATGCTTACTAAACTTTTGATGCAAATGTAAAGTTTTCAACCACTCATAAAAGAATTATGGACATTCCTCAAAAGAGTAAACATAGAGCTTCCCTATGACCCAGCAATTACATTCTTATTCATTCATCCAATAGAACACAAAAAAGACCACAGTGAAGACACCAGCCCAATGATGTTCATTGCAACATTGTTTACCATAGCCATGGTATGGAATCAACCCAGATGGCCCTCAGTGGATGGATTAAGAATGTGTGGTTTACATAGCTAATGGCATTGTATGCTCCCATCTGAAAAAATGATATTGCTAGTTTCATAAGGAAATGGAAAGACTTTGTCACTGTTCTTGATTTCTGATTTTATATAAGTTTATCTGTTTTGGTAAGGATAAGGGAGAACACAGAAATGGTGGAACAAAGTGTGAACAAATGCAGCAGTGATACTAGACACTAGGCAGAAACTGAAATATACAACTTGTGTGGAAGGGGCTTAGGAGGGAAAATCTGAGAGAAAAGGACAGAGGTTGCACCATTCCAAAAGAAAAGTACTCATCCAACATGTAACTCTAATCCCTCTGTATATCACCTTTAAAATAATAACAAAAACTTGAAAAAAGTGGAATAAAACATTACATGCAAATGAAATACAAAAAAACTATGCGCAAGCATGTATAACATCATCACATCAAATAGACTTTAATGAAAGGATCAAAAAGTAACAAGATTTTAATGTCATGATAAAGGAATTAAATCAACAAAGTGAAATAGTAACTGTAGGTGTTTATTTTCACACTTCTAAGCAATTAACTATACTAACTGACTTTGAGATAGTCCTTAATACAATAATAGGTGAAGATTTTATGGAGAGATTTGCCATTCGGAATCAACAGGCAGGCATTAGAATTTAATTTCACCCTTGATTACGTGAGCCCTATATATGCCAAAGAACATTTTAACCAACTTCTATTGAATAAAGCATTGTTCATCAATGTAATGAATTTTCTCCAGGAGAAATGATGGGGTAGGGCCAAATACCAGCCATGTTTTAACATTTTACAACTATCTTGAGCACACATGTAGGTTACACTGTAGTAATGCTAGAAATTAGCAAGGAATATGGGCACATAATATGAAAATCAAATGAATTATATTTTAACCATTATTACTTAAATAATAATTGCATTAAAATTATTCATTGAAAAAATTGCTTCATGATAAAGTGAATTGTTTTTCAGGGCACATTTCATGAAATAATCTGGTCCTAGGAACAAATGAAAATGAAAAGAACATCAGAAACACATAGTTATAGAAAACAGGACTTAAAGGAACTATCAAATTTTGCTTAAACCAAGAGAAGGAATAATGAACTAAATAACTTGCACTGCATGTCAATGAACAAGAGAAACTCAAGAATAGTAGAAAGAATGAAGGAAACGATGTCAGGAGCAAAAGCATAGTGGCAATCAGCAATGAATCAAAAGGAGTTTGTGCAAAACAGAAGGGTTATAAGGCTGAAGTAAAAATCCTAAAGCAGCAATCAACAGAATGACATACATTAATCCATATCTCCATGATTCTGCATGGGCTGAATCAGTATGGTGAAAATAGCCATATTACTGAAAACCATATACAAGTTCAGTTCAATCTCCATCAAAATTTCTATCCCTTCCTAGACAAAAACAGAACAGGCAGACTAAATTTTCTGAAAAAGGAAATCCTTTATTCAGAATGATGTTAAGACATAAGAACAGTACTGAAAAATCACTGCCTTTCTCTTATGCTATGGGGCCAAATAACAAAAAACCACATAAATCAATGAAAAATAAGACAGAAATACTTGTAACATCTACAGATATCTGATTTTTGGAGAATTGACAAAAAATACATGGCCTAGAGATGGCACCCAAAATAAGGCATGGAGCCGTTAAATTGGTTATCCATGTGGCAAACATTGAAACTAAAGCCTATCCTTGAATACACAATTTTTTCAAATGAAAGTTGATTAGTTTTCAAATAGATACTGGAACATTGAAAGTAGTAGTGAAAATGAAGGTCAATATAAAATAACGATAACCTTAATAGATCTCACACCTGTCATAAAATAATAGAAAGATTTAAGTGTGGGGCTCGGAAGGTGGGTCAGTGGTAGAGTGCTTGCCTTGCATGCATGAGGCCCTAGGTTCAATTCCTCAGCACCACATAAGGAGACAAAAAAGACAGAAGTGGCTCTGTGGCTCAAGTGGTAAAGAATTAGCCTTGAGCTGAAGAGCTGAGGGACAGCGCCCAGGTCCAGAGTTCAGGCCCCACTTCTGGACCAAAAAAAGAAAAAAAGAAAAAGAAAGATTTAAGTGTGAACTCAACTAGGTGGTAGAATATTTTTCTTATTTACAAGGCCCTAAATTCTACCCAAGAATGGAAATTTATAGCAGCTTTGTTTGCATCAAATTGAAAAGGTTCAGCACACTGAAAGAAACAGTGGGACAGCCAAATATTTGGTTGAAACTCATTAAATCATTTTAGCAATCAATACAATAAAAATAAAAACTACATCAAGCCACACAAAATTTTGCAGTGTTATTGTAACTGAATATTGGATGTGGGCGATGAGTAAATGGCAAACCTCAAGATAATCTTTAGGGCAAGAGACATTTAAGTTAAAGGAGAGCATAGCAGTGTGGGCAGAAGAAATGTATTTTTAAATGATGATATCATGCATACCAAAGCTCAGGGATGAGGTCTGAGATGCATGCTAGGATCACAGTATTGTAATAATATATATGAAGTAGCTTCATATATATTAACTAATTTGCTAATTGTTTAAATGCCTGCAAGGTACAGTTTTACTTCTGTAATTCAGGGAGGGGAAGGGAAAAAACAAAATACTTAAATAAGGATACAGGTTGACCCACTATAACAATGACATGTACAAAACACTATGTGGAAAATGAACTTTACAACTTTGGTGGGAGGGGGTAATTGTGGCGGTAGGAGGGGAGGGATGGTAGGGGAAAAACAAAGGAAGAGGCAACAATGCTCAATAGGAAATGTACTCATTACCTTGTCACCCCTCTGTACAGTATTCTTACAATAAAAATGTACAAAAAATTAAAAATAACATTCAATGATGGAAACCAATGTCTCATGTCTGTAATGTTAGTCATTCAGGAGGCTGAGATCTGAGGATAACAGTTCAGAGCCAGCATAGGCAACAAAGTCCATGAAACCCTCCTCTCCAACTTAACCAGCAAAAGCTGAAAGAGCTGTGCCTCAAGTAGTAAAGCCTTACCTTGAGCAAAAAACTCAGGGACAGCACCTGAGTTTAATCTCCGGACTGGTATGAACACGCACACAAACACACACACACACACACACACACACACACACACACACACACACACACACACACACACTCCATGCAAACACAGTAGTAGATCACATACCTGTAATATTTTCACCTTATTTCCTAGTGATCGCATTTAATTTTAATTTGTTTCATTTTTTCTGCTAATAGTTATTACTTTAGTTGTACACACTTGTGGAGGTACAATGTGACTAATACATGTATTAATAATTAATATAATGTAATTATAATGATCAAATTAAGGTAGTTAGCATTTCCATCTCTTTAAACTTGATCTGCATGTTTTTTACTAGGATGGAATAAATAAAATTTTGACCAAAAAAGATACAGTTTTAAAAATACCATGCAAACAAAGAACCTGCAGATTATTGCCTTAAAGGGTCCCACTGATAGAGAACGGCATTACATTTTCATTGTTTATTTCTGTCTTGGTAAAGTTTCTCAAATGCCATGGGAACTAGAGGATTCTCATTTCAATTATGACTTTTAATTATATTCATAGGTGGTTAACTTGCACTCCTATTTGCCATTCAAGCACATTTGTACCTGGATCTGTAAGAAACAAACCAACTAGTTCTTTATAAAGATGATCTAGAACACAAAGGTAGCTTCTCAAAATCATTGCTGAATTTCTTTAGTAGAAAAAACAAAAATAAGGGGCTGGAAGGTGGCTCAGTGGTAGAGTGCTTGCCTTGCATGCATGAGGCCCTGGGTTCGATTCCTCAGCACCACATAAGCAAAAACGAAAAAAAAAAGCCGGGAGTGATGCTTTGGCTCAAGTAGTAGAGTGCTAGCCTCGAGCTGAACAGCTGAGGGACAGCGCCCAGGCCCAGAGTTCAGGCCCCCCAACTGTACCCCCCCAAAAAAAGAAAAACCAAAAATAAGAATAAATTTATTCCAAGTATGTTGTACTCATATATGGAAATACCACAATGGACGCCTATCATAATATAATTTGTACAAATTCAAAACATACTAAAATATTTTAAATCCCTTCAAATGATGGTAATGCTATATACAAATTAGAGATTGGGAATACATCCAGAAAGTCTGGAAAATTATCTGTGCTGGGGCCTCATGCGTGTAATCTTATATAATCAAGAACCTGAGAATTGCAGATACTAAGCCAAAGTCAACTAGTGTAGAAAATTCCTTGACAGACTTTTCTCCAGTTAACCAAAAAAATCCAGAAGTGCAGGAGTGATTCAAATGGTGAGAATCAACCTTGAGAGAAAAGGCCAATCAAGAGTACAAAGCAAACCAAACACTAATATCCCATACCTGTAATGCTTGCTCCTTCAGGAAGGTGAAAATGAACAGAAATAATTAGAGATGTAGGAGAGAATAAAGGATGTAGAAGAAGGCATAAAAATGGAATTAAATAGACCATGTGACTATGAAAAAAGTTCATGGTTTGCAGGTGGAACTACAATATGAAAAATTATTTGGCACAAGTATCATATTGTTCAGAAATTGAGAACGATTGTGGGTGTAGAATTGAGTGAAATTTCTCATTTACTGCTGTGTAATTGCCATGGTCCACTTATATACAGGAAAGATTTCATGTATAAATATTATTATCTGTAGTCAATAATATGAAGGGTATGGTTTTTTGGGGGTCTAGTCATGGGGCCTGAACTCTGGGCCTGGGCTCTGTCCCTCAGCTCTTCAGCTCAAGGCTAACGCTCTACCACTTGAGCCACAGCGCCACTTCAGGCTTTTTTCTTTTTGCTTATGTGGTGCTGAGGAATCGAACCCAGGGCCTCATGCATGCAAGGCAAGCGCTCTACCACTGAGCCACCTTCCCAGCCCCACCATTAATGATATTTTACTAATACAGACTATTCTTTTCTTCATATCTATAGGTAGTTATGAGATTTGCTGAGATTATAATTCTCAATGTGTTCATATTAGCACAGAAACAAAAGTACACAAACATGTTTTGGGAAATTAAGAGAAGGAAAGTTAGCTTAACATGGATAAATACTACGGAATAAGAAAAATAAACTACGCTAGGGACTGGTGCATCATGCCTGTAGTCTTAGGTACATAGGGGTCTGAGATGTGGTGATCATGTTTTGAAGCTATCTTGGGCAGGGGTGACTGTGAGACTCATTTCTCTATTTAACAACCAAAAAGAATCAGATGTAGAGCTGTGGCTCAAGTGGTAAAGCACTAGTCTTGAGCAAGAAAGCTCAGTACAGTGCACATGCCCTGAATTTCTAGTACAAGCACAAAAGAAAAAAAGATAAGCAAACATACTACTGGCATATAAGATAAGGACATATATATATATATATATATATATATATATATATATATATATATATATACATATACATATGTGTGTGTGTGTTTGTGTGTGTATAATAGGAGGGAAGGGAGTATCTGAAGCCTTTTAGTACATAATTGGTGACACTGACTCAAATGTTTGAAATAGCAGCCATCCCATCATAATCTGCAGTGACTTCTGGGATTAAGAAGATAGTTGAGTAAAGTGTAGTGCCTAGAAAGAGAAGCTGTATATGGGAGGAAACCAAATTCATTTCCTACTAGTAGATAGAAATGTACTGAACCATAGATGAAAGGTACAAGTATGAAACTGAGCTTTTCACTGGTGCATAAGGATGGGTTGGCATGGTAGAGAAGAAAGAGAACACTCATCTGTGCACCTAAACTTCCCTCAGGCATTGCCTATCCTGAGAACAAAACAGTAAATGGAAATAGATTAATGAGTTACTTAGGGCTTGTTCTCTTCACGCCTTGGAAACATCGCCTGTTACTGCGATCTTTGTCTAAAGTGTAGAGGGCCAAAACACCAGCAACATCCCATCTCCATCCATGTGTGCTTAGTGCTTCATTGTAGAAAAGCACATAATGCCAGCCAAGGACTAACAAAGAGTGGAAGCTGGAGGAAAAGGAATGTGAAAGTCGAAAGGTACATCCATGAAGTATCTGCTAAGCTAAAATCCTGGTTCAAACTGAGGCCCACAGTTTTAGGTATACACACACACACAGACACACAGACACACAGACACACAGACACACACACACACACACACATATGTGTGTGTATATATATAGATATCTTTGCACATGTGCACATGAGTCCTTTTATTCACAAACATGTGTAGTATAGTCCATCTTTCATGGAAAACTCTTGTGAATCCCCAGGAAGAATGTATTAAATTCTTCCCTGGAGCTCTGCGTCTGTGGCCTTGCATCCAGAAGAAAAACATAGGTTGGAAAGCACACTTGCAAGTTCTCCTTATTCATCTCGGGTGCTACTGTTTCTTCCAAGACCACAGACAGTGAGTCCCTAGTGTTGAAGTTAACTTTGATATGTTTACTCCAATATCTGTGTCTATTTGCCGAAAAGTCATTCAGAATGATGCAATTGAATTGCATCAGAGGATCCCATGTCAGGTGCATGGTGAAATGGACAGAAAAAAAAATGTATTGTAGTGGGATATCAACCAAAGTTATTAAGGCATCAGACCCAATGGGTCAGTTCATAAATTCAATGTCCACAGAACGTTGCTGGTTGATCTAGGCAGGGTTCCATAAAATTTCCATTTGCACAGGCTTCCAAAAATGTACCTGCTTACTTCTCCCTGGAAGCAATGATGATGCTGAAACCAACAAAATGTTACTAAGGGCTCTAGAATTTATATCTAATATATTCTGATAAATTCACAGATTAGTACATCATAAAAATATCCTCAGTAAGTTAGTCTCAATAAATCAAGTTTGATGCCAAATTGAATGTCACATTTGCATTCTGAACTTTCACCTTTACACAGGTAATTTTTACTCAACCTGCTTTCACAATCTAGTTTTGTTTTTCAGGACATGTTTTTGAGAACATATGGTAATAGAAGACTTCCTTCTCTACCATGAGCCTAAATCAATATCGGTACAGACTCTATGTTTTCTACTTGTCATAATATATTAGACACAAATACCACACAGAGACCCCAATGGCCCTTGAGAGCAGAGCTACTTCAGAGATGTGTACACACTCTGCAAATGTCGCAACCTTCCATGCACATGATGTACTTGCCCATAATCACGTACTACGTATCAGAAAATGTGCATTGCTGTTTAAACAAATCAGCAAATGTACTATAGATTGTAGAAGGAAAAACTTTTATTTATTGTGAAAATATCATACAGATGGGTTACAATTACATAATTTGCAATAACTTGTATATGTCTGAGACAAGCAGAAATGGTCAGATAAGTTGATTTTAGGAGAAATGAACCTCTAGATAAGGATTCAAATGGTTTTTCTTTCATGCGGTTGTTTCTAACATATTCATAAGATGATTTCTTTGTTGCTTTGTATGTCCCTCTCCCAAAGTATAACCCATTTTCACTGTATTTGATGTAGGAAAAAAATTTTAATGAGATTTCCACTGGCCCTTTAATCTTGTATACTCCTTATATTATATAATTATATCACTTACTTTTTCATTCTTAGTAGCATATGTTAATTCTATAGAGGGTTTATTTATACACATACATGTACATATGCAATGAACCTCAATCTCATAAGGTAGTGGTATTGGTTCATATCTTCAATCTATTTATCATTTTTGTGGGGTTTTTTTGTCAGTCATGGGGCTTGACCTCTGAGTTTGGGTGCTGTCCCTGTACTCTTCAGCTCAAGAAGAGTGCTCTACAGATTGAGCCAGAGTGCCACTTCTGATTTTCTAGTGGATTTTTGGAGATAAGTATCTCACAGGGGCTGGGAAGGTGGCTCAATGGTAGAGGACTTGCCTTTCATGCATGAGGCCCTGGGTTCGAGTCCTCAGCACCACATAAGAAAAAAGAAAAAAGCCAGAAGTGGAGCTGTAGCTCAAGTGGTAGAGCTCTAGCCATGAGCTGAAGAGCTGAGGGACAGCGCCCAGACCCAGAGTTCAGGTCCCACAACAGGAACCCCCCCCCCAAAAAAAATAGAGTCTCACAGATTTTCCTGCTCAGGCTGGCTTTGAACCGCATTCCTTAGATCTCAGTCTCCTGAGTAGCTAGGATTACAGGCGTGAGCCACAAGCATCCAGCTTTTTATAATTTGTGAGAAACTACATACATTTCCATAGTATGAAATGATATTCCTATGAATTGTGTATAAGTGATCATTTTATTTTGCCAGCATTTTTATTTGTGTTCTTGGTGATAGACATTGTCATTGAAGTGTGAAAAATTCAATGTCCTTTGGCTTTGCATTTCCTTTATGCCAAGGATGTTGAGCATCTATTTTTGTATTTTAATTGGCCCCATATACTTCCAGATGTCAGGAATATCTTTAAATTTGCTTGCCAATGTGTTCATTGACATTACTTAAGAGTTTAGATTTCTAACCTTCCTTCATATTCTGATAATTAAGTTCTTGGCTGATGTTAAGCTAATCTGTAAGCCATCTATTCACCCTAGTTACTGTTTATTGTGTTGTGCCACATTTTTAATTCAGTGTAACCCCATTTGTCAAATTTTGCTCTTATTTACTGAGATATTTGAAGTTTTAATCAGTAGCTTACTGTCTAAATAAAATGTTTCTTCTTTTATGTTGTCTGTAGTGTAGTATTTTATTTTACATTTTAGCTCTTCAATTTTTATGGGCTAGAAAAACAAGGACCATTCACAACTTAAGGCATACTGGAATACCTGGAGACAGTGTCCAGGAGAAGATGACTGGAATTGCGGTCAGAGAGAGAGAAGCTCTGTGAGTGGAAATATTTACTCACCACAAGTGCTGCCCTTGTGTACACATGTGGGACCTTTGGAGCCAGAGCGATCCTGCTTGTCTCATGGACTAGAAGTCTCCCTGAAGCCAGCAGTTGTTTCAAGTACTCAGAAAGTAATCTTGTGAAGTGAATCAAATATCCATTTGATGTTTTTAAGAATCAACGATATAGGGCTGGGAAGGTGGCTCAGTGGTAGAGCGCTTGCCTTGCATGCATGAGGCCCTGGGTTCGATTCCTCAGCACCACATAAACAAGAAGAAAAAAGCCGGAAGTGGCGCTGTGGCTCAAGTGGTAGAGCGCTAGCCTTGAGCTGAAGAGCTGAGGGACAGCGCCCAGGCCCAGAGCTCAGGCCCAACAACTGGACCAAAAAAAAAAATCAACAATATATTAAATAAAGCTACAATTTACAAATTGTCCACATACACTAATAGGAATCCTTATGCATTTCTGATCACAATAAGTAATGGAGGAAAGATTTTACCTGTTATTGGATTAACAGATATCTCCCTAGAGTAGTTTTACATATCCCTGATGCCATAAGGGTATCATGGAGTAAAATATAGACATTGTGACTTGATGAGTCTTTTACAAGGTATCCTACACTTAGACTTGTTGGAGTTGGTGAATTCTTCAAAACATGCAGCCTAACTCTGCTGACCATCTACTGGATGTTTGCCAACATCCACCTGGCACTGAACTATCTGTTCAAAATATGAGTGCCAATTCTAATAATGTGAAACTCTTGACCTGCAGGAAAAGCATTGGAAATAGAGCCTGAAAATGGAGTGCTCAGATCAGAGAAGCACCCTCACTGGTTATTTTCAGCACCATGTTTTATGTGCCATGAAGATGCTGGCTTAGGCTGGCCCTTTAGAGTGTGCTGCTTACAGCTGTGGAATCTTCGGAATCTTTTTTTGTGCCTCTACTTTTGAATGAAAAAATGTTCTCTTAATCCAACTTCAACTATTTGATGCATGAGAATAAGAATCAATATTTATGAAGGGGGCACCTGATTCTATCTGAAAGGAGTTTCCCTAACCTATATATAGACAGAGCAAGGATAGCTTATAGCAGATTGTGAGACTTTAATCAAACAGGATTATTTGGAAAAGAGCTCGTTGTTCTAATACATTGCATAGATATGAACCACCTACAGTGTAACAGCATTCCCCCAGGCACTGGAAAACCCAAGCTCTGCTGCTCTCCAGGGAATGGACAGTTGGTCATTAACACTAGAAATCCTAAACAGTTTCAGTAGGTATGAAGTCCTCATGGGCTCTAGACACAATGAAATTCTTCCCAACTCCAGTTTGAACTTCATACCTTAGGACCAACTCACAAAGTGAGATTTTTGTGGGGTTGTTAGGCACTTTGAGACGTTTAGAATGTTTTTGACTCTTTTTGGAGCCCACTCTTGTGGCAACACTAGCATTAGTTTAAGATCTAAAGCCAGAGCCAGCTGTAGCACCTTGTGTTGGCCCACAGGCAGAAACTGTGCAATCTATATATTGTACTAATCACCCACAGTACCTGTTTGATTGGCAAAGCTGATATTCGAATTTTTTGTATTATCTGAGACAAACCCAACATCAGTTCTGTCAGGAGAAGCTTACGAGATGAGTAAGGAGAGGCCTCATAACTTGTCTTGCTTTCTTTCTTTTTTTAAATTGTGAAAATACCATACAGAGGGGCTACAATTACATGGGCAAGGTAATGAGTATATTTCTTATCAAGCATTGTAGCCTCCTCCTTTGTTTCCCCTTTCCATCCCTTCCCATCCTCCACCTGCCCCCCCAATCCTCCCACCCGCCTACCCCCACCCATGAGATGTATAAGTCGTTATGTCTTGCTTTCTGTACCTAGTGGCACATATTAATATATATGGTGAGGCTAAGGATGGGTCAGAGTTCCCCTTACTCTTGTGTCCTCTTGTTCTGTCTAGGACAACTTGCCTTTAAAAATGTTTTTATTGATACAGGTGGACCCATTGCAACAATGAGATGTACAAGTCATTATGTCGAAAACGAACTTTACAACTTTGGTGTGGGGGTGTGGTGGAGGGGAGGATTGGGGGGGTGGAGAGAGGATGGGAAGGGATGGGAAGGGGAAACAAAGGAGGAGGCTACAATTCTTGATAAGAAATGTACTCATTATCTTGCCATGTTATTGTAACCCCTCTGTACAGTATTTTCACAATAAAAAAAGAAAAAAATGTTTTTATTGATATTATAAAGGTGATACACAGAGGGGTTACAGGTACATAAGTTTGGACAGGTTCTGAAAGATTAAACATTAAAGTAGAGAGATGGGACCTTTTTCATTCCCATTAGAGCTGAACAGTCAAGCACTGGAATAGAGCTACAGCTAGGCAACCACTCATGCTCATCTGCCAGGAGAGTTTTCCATCTTCACCACGTATTGAGTTCCTGATATTCAGTGGAGCCCAGCCCACACATAATACTATTTGCTAGTAGTAGGATATGTTTACCTACACCAGGAGATAGACAAATGCTTGAGGGGCAATGGTAGAACTTGCTTCCATGACCAAGAAGTCACAACACCTCCCTGTGTTAGGATTGAGATTAGGGACTGAAAATTTTGTTATCCCTTTCCTATTTTCATTTCCTTCTGGGATACTCTGGTGCTGGGTATACTCTGTAGTTTAAATAAACTTGGCTATGGAGGCTCAGTCAGAGGTGACAAAGGAGTCTTTATTGGAGTGCTAGTTATGTGCAGATGACCAATTACAAAGACCTGCATCCACCAAATACACTGAACTCAGGAAACAGACCAAAGGAAAACAATACTAGCAAACCAATTCAGCTCCAATGGATTGCTGAGTTGGGATGACATGATGACTGGAGAAGAGCCAGGAGACATAAAACAGGACATGAACATGGAGATACGTGACATAGCATAATGGCTCCTGAGTAGGCCCATGCCTAGGTAGTCTTTTCAGGGGGCAGTATCAAGGAAACTCCTGGTCCCAGGCACTGGATGGACAGGCTTAATCGCCATTCATCCAGATACCCACCCAGAATTTTAAATTTTGCCATTACCAGTTTATTGTCTTACCAGTAAATTTTGTGCATTCTTGTGTATTTTCTTGTTCACTAATGTAGGTATCTTTTGGACTAAAAGACTTCAGTATTTTTGTAGAATAGGTATGGTGGATGTATAGTCTCTTAATTGCATCAGTCTGGAAATATGTTTGTGCATTTGTCCTTTATCTTTCTCTTGTGAAAGATATCTTTGAAAAGTACCGTTGTCATGGTAGATAGAATGCATTTTTTTCAGTTCTGTAAAGACTTCCTGCCAAACCCTGCTGGCATCTGTGTATTATATTTAGGACTCAACTGTTAGAGAAACAGAGACACACCTAAGTATTAGATCCATTTCTCTTCTAAGCTAGAGAATCTTCCATACAAAATTCACTTTTGACAGCTTGATCATACAATAGCTTGCCATATATGTGTAGATGTCATTGTCAAAAATTTGATTAACATTTTATGTTTTAGTTGGTATCATGTATTCTTATTCTTGTGTATGTAGGAATTTAAAATTCTGTCATTACTTATTAGAACAAGCATTTTAACTTGTTAGCATCCTCATCATTTCCTAAATCCACAAAACACTAATATTAACTATTATTTATACTGTTGTCAACTTTTGACAAAACTTCTTTCACATGTCTCCTCATCCTTGCTTTCAGTTTAGTACTCGACTAGATTTCCTTCAACGTAACTATTTTCTTCTATTTAGAAGACATCACTAAGTTAACAGGCATGAATTGAGAAATTTTAAATATATATATATATATTATACCATATGTTGAAAAAGTTAATATTCTCATTTGAATTTCCATGTTGCTACCATTGTTTACTCCTTTGAACAATTCGTTTTTACTTCCTTATATTAATTTCCTTAAAATGTGCACACATACATATATCAAAAGTGTACACAAAGAAAGAAATGTACTTTAATCCTTTTTACTCCTGTTTTCTTTCCTATCCACAATTTTAATCTAAAAATATTGTGAATATAATAGTGATTACTCCTTTTTGTCCTACTGGCCTTGGAATTGGAATTTCAATGTAGAGTTTGCTCACAATTCATTCCTCTTCCCCCATGTTTGATGTTCCTCTGTTCAGAATGATTTCCTAGAGTTGAATGAATCCCTTTGTGCTACATGAATGAAAATACAATTCCCTCACCTGATATTTGAGCTCTTGTTCTGATTGATATTGCAGGACGTGTTGTTCACAATGTTGGGTGTGTGAGCAGAGCTTACTATGGAATCTTCTCTAAATGACACTTTGCTTCTGAAAGATGTTCTTAAATTGAAATATTTGTTAGTTAGCCTGACTTCCCATATAAACACATAACCTAAACTGGGTGACTCGAACACAAATTTTAATTTTATTTTCAATTCCCTGGCTTGAATTTGGGGCCGTGGAGTTGTACCTGAGCAGCTTTGTACTGAAAGCTAGCATTTTACCACTTGAAACAAAGCATCACTTCCGAATTTTGAGTGGTTAATTGGAGATTAATATTCCATGGAGACTTTCCTGCCAGTGCTGGATTCTAACTATGGTAGTCAGATCTCAGACTCCTGAGTAACCAGGATTACAAGTGTGAATCACTGGTGCCCAGCCAAACAAAAGTATTTTCACACACATATGGAAATTGTTACCCCAAGAAAAAGACAACTGAATACTTGGTGTCTTATGAGAGTCTATTTCATATTTAAGGGACAAGTTTGTGCTGTGGTGCATGTGAAAGTGGGCATAAAGTAAGCTGTCTCAGAGCTTAAGTAAGTTTCTGAATCTCATGCATGACAAATTCCCTTCATGTCCTTACTTATTCCTATTTACAAACATAAGTATAATATTTGTAATTTATCCTGATTGGAGATAATGTTTTAACATATTCATTGGCAGAGAAGTAAGCATTCAAACAATCAAAATCTTAAGTTTTGAAAAACTCCCTAAATTTCTATGCTCATTATGCAGCTTGATTTTCAAGAACTATAATTCGTTTTGGGATTGGCTTTTTCTGTTGAAGAAATGAAAAAAAACTATAACTTGACCTTGGGATTTGATATTTATGTGGTTCAATATGGAAGTTGGACAGCATTTAAAAATCCCTTCATTTGCCTCTTTAGGAAGTACGAGATCCTTAACCAGCCTTGTATGAGAAACTGTAAGACTATGGCAGCATTTACAAGACCACCAGGATTAAAATCTGCCCAGATTGGGACACTACTGGACCTCTACAAGATTGCATAGGTGAAAGTGGGACGAGTGAAGTAATATCTTAAAATGTCTAAATTGGTGCCGTTTCAGGTGTTAGAAAAGAATGAAAAGAGGCTGAGAAAATGCAGTCACCATGGAGACGCAGCCAGTATGGGCAGCAATTAACCCTCAAAAGCAAGGCTTAGAACAATTTACCAGATCTCAACCGTGGCTCCTTGCCCCCGGTTACCCTGAAAGCGAACCATTCAGGAGTATGCAATGCCTTGACTCAACCACTTCCATAGCCCTCATGGGCTGGACGCCGGGTTACAACCAGGTTTACAAGGGGAAGAAGCTAGCTGAACAGATGTTTCAAGGACTTATTCTTTTTTCTGCAATAGTTGGATTTATCTATGCATAAATGGCTGAACAGTTTGGATGGACAGTCTATATAGGTATGGCCGGATTTGCTATTCCATGTTTGCTGATGCTTCCTCCATACCCATCTATGCACGACATCCCCTCAAATGGTTATCTGTTCAAGAATCAAGAACAGAAGACAAGAAAATTGGGGATAGAAAAATTAAGAGGTATGTTAAAAAAAATTCATTGGGTTTTTACATTTGTTTTCTCTGAGATGAGCTAAGTTGACATCATACCCAAATCATGAGCCTAAAACTCCCTATGCTCTTAAACACAGATTTCTTTATATTTTAGTTTTCTTTATATTTCTTTTTTGTTATTGTTTTGTTTTCTACCCCTAGTTAATTGAGTGTTGATTAGTTACAAAATAGTCTCCTATTGTTCACTTCTTATTTTGAAGAAGAAGCCAAAGCCAAGCCTGTCATAGTAGCACTAGCCTGGCCCTTCTCCTAGCCATCTGTGAGCATTCATGAGTGACAGTCAGGTTCAGCACATTCTTGGCTTTGCTTCTGTCTTTTTTGTACTTTTTTAATTCTAAAAATGCTGTATAGAGGGGTTACAGTTCATGAGCAAGGTAATGAGTACATTTCAGCTCCCCTATGAACCAGAAATCCCACTTTGGGGCATTTACGAAAGGATCACAAACAAGGCCATACTCAGGCTACCAGTACAACTATGATTATAACAGCATTATTTAACATAGCTAAGATATTGAACCAAACCATATGTCCTTCAATAGATGAATGGATCAAGAAAATGTGATATAGATATATATATACATATATACATATACATACATACATACTATATATACATATATAAACATACATACAATGAAGTTTTCTTTATATTCCAAAGGCAGTTAGAAATAACTCAGTTGTATTTGACTTACAAATATTTTAGACAAATATTTTAGACTTTTGGAAAACAAAAGTACATGTATGCAATGTTTCTTCCAGGTACAAATAATAATAAATGCCACATAAATGACAGCCAAAAAGGAAAAGGTATGATAGGAAAAAGGTGTATTTAGGAACATAATTTTTGTGATATCAAAGACTATGCATTCAAAGATAATAGGCTACTTATAATCTAATTGGCTTGAAAAAGGGAATGCAAAAGTTACAGTAGATTACTGGTTTATTTGGAGTTTTAAGCCCTATCAATAATTTCCTTTAAAAATTGGGAAGTTGAAAATGACTTTAGAGTGTGATAATATGTTGAACTGGGTGGTTCATACATAATAATACCAGTTACTAAGGAAAATTATCTCTAAGTACCCATCAAAACGCAGGGAGTAATTTGTAGTTTAAGTGGTAAAGTACTAGCCTTGAGGAAAAAAGCAAAAAGTGAATAAGGCTCTGAGTTTGTCAACCTGAACTAGCATGTGTGTGTGTGTGTGTGTGCGCGCGCACACACACACACACACACACACATACACATACACGCACACGCATGCTCATGTGCAAGGGATGTTGAAAGACTCAGAAAGAGAAATGGAGTGTAAGTCCTTTCATATGTATATTAGATCTAAAATATGACCATGAAATTTGAAAAAAGTAAAACACATGTCCATTAATTATATATGAGTTCAGACTATATAGTACAGAAAGCAGTAAAATTTTATGTTGAATTAATTTTTTTGTGAAAGTATTGTACAGAGGGGTTACAATTACATGGGCAAGATAATGAGTACATTTCTTATCAAGCATTGTAGCCTCCTTCTTTTTGTCCCCTTCCCATCCCTTCCCATCCTCCCCCGCCCCCCCAATCCTCCCAGGCGACCACCCCTCTGCACCAAAGTTTTAAAGTTCATTTTCGACATAATGACTCAATTTTATGTTCTAACCTCTCTGGCATAACAGTATCACATGTGAACAGTAAAAAGATGAAGCATATCTTGTCCTTGGGTAGGTGTTAAAGGAGAAATGGAAAGAGGCAAAGTAATAGGGAGTAGATGGCTTGGAAAATACAACATAAGATTCAATGCACATATGTGAAAATGGAACTAGGAAAGAAAGGGGATGGGTGGGGTTTTTATAGACTAGAAGAGTCGATGGACACTATGACAAAGTCTAAGAGGCATTGTAAAAACCAATTGATACATTGTACAACTGTTTAAAAAAACTATCCATGAGGCCTGTAATTCTAATTACTCAGGAGGCTGTGAAATGAGGATTGTGGTTTGAAGCCAGCCATGGCAGAAAAGTTCATGAGACTCTTATCTCCAACAAACTACTCAGAGAAGGCTGGAAATAGTGCTGTGGCTCAAGTTGTACAGGGCTAACCTTCAGCACAGAGAGGTTTTGGAACAGCATTTTGATCTTGATTTGAAGTGCCAAGACAGGCACAAAAACAAAACAAATCAAAAGATAAAAAGAAACAAACCAAAAACAAAAAAGATCTTAATTTTTATATTTTTGAAAATTACAAGAAAAACCCATGTTCCACCTACTTCAAATAGTTAGATAATATACATTACATGGCTGTGCTTATGATGGATGGAAATTTTCTCATTCATGTAGCATCTAATGTTCAGTCGAGGCATGGTTTTTCATGCCTCCCAGGCTATGACTTGTGTAGGCTGAGGTTATGGGCTTGGAGCTGCAGATGCTGATACCCTTCTCAACCAGTGTTTCACCTCTTAACAGGGCAGTCATACCCAAGGGCTCCTTCAACTACAGCTTCATGACCTCTTCGTGGTCCTGTGGGCCCAGTTGGGGGTGCCATCCTGGATAGATGTGATTTGAAGTAAGTTCATTCTACTCATCCTCTATGCCAAAAGAGTCAAGTGTGAGAGGGTTTGCAGACATTTGAAGTAATGTACATACACGGTGCTCCAGTGGCCCCACATACCTACCCAGCATATGCCTGTGTATCCTAGGATTATTGGTCTGGAGCAGGGGATGCTTCCAACATATTCCCTAACTAGTGCTTCACCTGCTAAAGTGAATAAATGATTGAGAGCCTCTTGTTTACCTTAAGGAAATCTAAATTCCTGATCTGTGCCAGGCCACAACAGATGCCATCCCACATGCCCCCATTTC
>NW_027203616.1:1800000-1981743 GCF_024711535.1 Dipodomys merriami | reverse complement strand
ACCCTAACCCTCATCCTAACCCTCAACCTAACCCTAACCCTAACCATCACCCAAACCCTAATCCTCACGCCCAACCTCACACTCAGCCTAAACCTAAGCCTAAGCCTAACCCTAACAAGAACCCTCAAACTCACCCTCACCCTCACCCTCACCCTAACCCTAACTGTAACCCTAACCGTAAACCTCAACTTAAACCTCACCCTAACCCTAATCCTAACACTAACCCTAACACTAACCCTCACCCTAAACCTCCTCCTAACCCTAACAGGAACCCTCACCCTCACCCTCACCCTAACGCTAATCCTAACCCTAACCCTAAACCTCACCCTAACACTAACCCTAACTCTCACCCTTACCCTCACCCTCACCCTCACCATAACTCTAACCCTAACCCTAACAATAACACTAATCCTAACCCTAAAACTAACCCTAACACTAATCCTATCAATAACCCTCACTCTCAGCCTCACCCTCACTGCAAACATAACGATAACCATAACACTAACAATAATCCTAACTCTAACCCTAATTCTAAACCTCACCCTCCCCCTAACCCTCATCCTATCCCTAAACCTTACCATAACCTTAATCCACACCCTCACCATAACCCTAACCCTCAGCCTAACCCTCACCCTCACCCCAACCCTAACCCTAAACCTCAACTGAACCCTAACCCTAAACCTCGCCCTCACCCTGGCCCTCACCCTAACCCTAATCCTAACCCTAATCCTCAACCTAACACTCATCCTAACCCTAACCATAACCCTCACCCTAAACCTAATTTTATCCCTAACCCTCAACCTAACCCTAACCTTCACCCTCACTGTAACCCGAAACTTAAATCTCACCCAAACCCTAAACTTAACCCTCATCCTATCCCTCACCCTAACGATTACACTAACCCTTACCCTAACCCACACCATAACCCTCAACCTAACCCTAACTTTAACCCTAAATTTCAGGCTCACCCTCACCCTAACCCTAACCATAACCCTAAAACTCACTCTATCCCTAAACCTCCCCCTCGCCCTCCCACTCTCTGTAACTCTAACACTAACCCTAACAATAACACTAAAACTTACCCTAACTCTATCCCTAACCCTCACCCTCACCGTAACCCTAACACTAACCCAAACCCTCACCATAACCCTAACCCTAACACTCACCCTAAACCTTACCCTAACCCTAACTCTAACCCTAAACCTCACCCTCCCCCTAACCCTAATTCTAACCCTAACACTAAAACTCACCCTAACCCTAACCCTAACCCTCAATCTAACCCTAAACCTCACCCTCACCATAACCCTAACCCTAACACTCACCGTAACTCTAAAATTAACCCTAACCATAAGCCTCACCCTAATGCTAAACCTAACCCTCAGCCTCACCCTAGCCCTCACCCTAGCCCTAATCCTAAACCTAAACCTAAATATAACCTTAACCCTTACCCCAACCCTAAAACCCTAACAATCACCCTAACACTCACCCTCACCTTAACCCTAACCCTAACCCTAAATCTCACACTAAACCTAACCCTAACCCTAACCCTCACCCTCACTCTAAACCTCACCCTAATTCTAACTGTAACCCTAAACCTTATCCTCAAACTCAGCCTCACCCTAACCATAACTCTAACCCTAAACCTCAACCTGACCCTATCCCTAACCGTAACCTTAAAGCTAAACCTCACCCTAAACCTCACCCTCACCCTAGTCCTTACCTTAACCCTAATCCTAACCCTAACACTCATCCTAACCCTCCCACTAACCGTAACTCTGACCCTCAACCTCACCCTTACCCTCAGCCTAAGCCTAACCCTAAACCTAACCCAAACCCTCTCCCTAACACTCACTCTAAACCTAACCCAAACACTAACCCTAAAGCTAACCCTCAACCTAGCCTTCACCCTAAACCTAACTCTAACCCTAAACCTCACCCTCACCCTAACACTAACTCTAACTCTAAACCTCAACCTAACCCTAACCCTAACCTTAAACCTAAACCTAAACCTCACCCTAACCCTAACCATAAACTTAACCCTCACCCTAACCCTAATCCTAACCTTAACCCTCATCCTAACCCACCCCATAACCCTAACCCTAACCATCACCCTAACCCTAAACCTCACACTCACCCTCACTCTCAGCCTAACCCTAAGCATAAACCTAAGCCTAAGCATAAACTTAACCCTAAACCTCACACTCACCCGCACCCTCACCCTCACCGAAATTCTAACCCTAACTCTAACCCTAACCCTAAACGTCACCCTAAGCCTAACCTTAAACCTAACCCTAACCCTCACCCTCACCCTAACCCTAACCCTAACCCTAACCCTAAACTTCACCCTAAGCCTAACCTTAAACCTAACCCTAACCCTCACCCTCACCCTAACCCTAACCCTAACCCTAACCCTAACCCTCACCCTAACCCTCCACCTAACCCTATATCTAACCCTAAACCTCACCCTCATTCGAAAACTAACCCTAATCCTAAACTCCACCCTAACCCTAAGCCTAACCCTCACCCCCACCCTCACCTTCACCGGAACTCAAACCCTAACCCTGACAATAACACTAAACGTAACCCTAACCATCACCCTAACCCTAATCCTCACCTGCACCCTCACCCTCACCCTAACCCTAAGCCTAAGCCTAACCCTAAACCTAACCCTCATACTCATGCTCACCCTAACCCTAATCCTAAACCTAACACTATCCCTAAACCTCAACCTAACCCTCACCCTCACCCTAACCCTAACACTATCCCTAACATTAAACCTCACCCAAACCCTCCCCCCAAACCTAACTCTAACCCTAAAACTCAACCTCACCCTAACAATAACTCTAAGCCTAACCCTAATCCTCATCCCTCATTCTAACTCTCACCCTAGCAGTCACCATAAGCCTAATTCTAAACCTCAACCTCACCCTAACCCTAACACTCATGCTCACCCAAAACCTAACACTAACCCTAACCCGAACCCTAGTCCTCAATCCAACCCTCACCCTAACGCTAACCTTAACCCTAAACCTAAACCTAAACCCCACAATAACCCTAACCCTAAACCTCACCCTCACCCTAGCCCTCACCAAAACCTTATCCTAACCCTAAACCTCATCCTAACCCTCACCCTAACAATAACCCTAACCCTAACCCTCAACCTAACACTAATCCTCACCTTCACTGTAAAACTTAACCTAATCCTCACCCTAACCCTAAACTTAACCGGAACCCTAACTCTCACCCTAAGCCTAACCCTCACCCTGACTCTCACCCTAACCCTCACCTTAACCCTAACCCTCACCCTGACCCGAAACCTATCCCTAAACCTCACCCTCAACCTAACCCTAACTCTAACCCTAACCCTAAAATTAAACCTCACCCTATCCCTAACCCTAACGCTCACACTCAACCTCATGCTCAGCCTAACCCTAAGCCTAACACTATCCCTACCCCTAACCCTCACACTCACAATAAGCCTTACCCTAATCCTAATCCTAACACTAAGCCTTACCCTCACACTCACCCTAACCCTCACCATAATCCTAATTCTAACACTAACCCTAACCCTAAAACTCAGCCTAACCCTAAACCTAACTCTAACCCTAAACCTCACACTAATCTGCACCCTCACCCTCACTGTAATTCTAACCCTAACTTTAACCCTAACCCTAAACCTCACCCTAACCGCAATCATAACCCTAACCCTAACCCTAACCTTCCCCCTAACCCTATATCTAACCCTAAACCTCATCCTCACCCTAACCCTAACACTAACCCTAACCCTAACCCTCACCCTAACCCTCACCCTAACCCTATATCTAACAGTAAACCTCACCCTCACCTTCACCCTAACACTAAACCTAACCCTAAACCCCACCCTAACCCTAAACCTAACCCTCACCTGTACTTTCATCTTCACCGAAACTCGAACCCTAACACTAACAATAACACTGACCCTAACCCTAACCATCACCCTAACCCTAATCCTCACCCCCATTCTCACCCTCAGCCTAACCCTAAGCCTAAGCCTAAACCTCACCCTAACCTTCATACTCACTCTCACCCTAACCCTGATCCTACCCCTAAGCCTATCCCTAAACCTCAACCTCACACACACCCTCACCTTAACACTAACACTAACCCTAAACCTCACACTAACCCTCCCCCTAACCCTAACTCTAACCCTAAACCTCACCCTCAACCTAACCCTAACGCTGAACTGCACCCTAAACTTAATCCTCACCCTCAACCTCAATGTAACTCTAACCCTAACCCTAACAATAACACTAACCCTAACCCTAATCCTATCCCTAACCATACCCCTCAGCCTCAGCCTCAACCTAACCCTAACCCAAAACCTAACACTAACCCTCACTCCAACCCTAAGCCTAACCCTAACCCTAACCCTAACCCTCACACTCAACCTCACCCTAATCCAAATCGTAAACCTAAACCTATCCCTAACCCTCACCCAAGCACTCAACCTAACACTAATTCTAACTCTCACCCTCACCCTAAACCTAACCCTCATCCTCACCCTAAACCTCACACTAACCAAAACCCTAACCCTAATGCTCAATCGAACCCTCACTCTAACCCTAACACTAACACTAAACCTAATCCTAACCCTCACCCTTATCTTAATCCTCACCCTCAGCCTCAACGTGAGGTTTACCCTTACCATCATACTCACCCTAACCCTCAACCTCATCCTAACCCTCACCCTAACCGTAAACCTAACCACCACCCTAACCCTAACCCTCACCCTCAACTTCATGCTCAGCCTAAACCTAAGCCTAAGCCTAACCCTTACCCTTACCCTCACCCTCACCCTAGCCCTCACCCTAACCATCACCCTAACCCTAATCCTCACCCCCAGCCTCACCCTCAGCATAAAATTAAACCTAATCCTAACCCTAAACCTCACCCAAACACAAATCCTAACACTCACCCACACCCTAGCTCTCACCCGAACCCTAATCACAATGCTAATCCTTATCCTAACCCTCACCCTTACACTTACACTAATCCTCAATCTAATACTAAGCCTAACCCTAACCTTCAACCTAACCCTAATCCTCAACCTCAATGTAACCCTAACCCTACCCGTAACTCTGACCCTAAATTTAACCCGAACCCTAATTCTCACCCTAACCCTATCCGTAAATCTCACCCTAACCCTAACTCTCACCCTCAGCCTCACCCTAAACTTAACCATAAGCCTAACCCTAACCCTCACACTCACCCTAAAAGTTACCCTAATCCTAATCCTAACACTAAGCCTTACCCTCAACCTCACCCTAACCCTCACCGTAACCCTAACTATAACACTAACCCTAACCCTAACCCTCATCCTCAGCCTCACCCTAACGCTAACTCTAACACTATACCTCACCCTCACTCTAACCCTATCCCTAAACCTAACCGTACACCTCACCCTAACCTTTACCTTAAACCTCACCCTCACCCTAGCCCTCACACTAACCCTAATCCTAACCCTAACCCTCATCAAAACCTCACCCTAACCCTAACCCTAACCCTCACTCTCACCCTCACCCTCACCCTGAATCTAACCCTAACCCTCAACCTACCCCTAACCCTCACCCTCAATTTACCCTTACCCTTACCCTCAGCCTAACCCTAAAGTTACCGTGAAACCTAACTCTCACCCTAACCCTAACCCTAACACTCACCCTAACCATAACCCTCACCCTCACCCTCATCTTCAGCCAAACACTAAGACTCACCCTAAAACTAACCCTAAACCTCACACTCACCCTAACCCTAACCCTAATCCTAATCCTAACAATAACCCTAAACCTCACCTTCACCCTCACCCTTACCTTAAACCGAACCCTACCATTAATCCTAACCCTAACCCTAACCCTAAATTTCATCCTCACCCTAAACCTCACACTAACCCTAACACTAATCCTCAATCTAACCCTCACCCTCACCTCACCCTAGCCCTCACCCTAACCCTAACCCTCATCCTCACCCTACACCTCACACTAACACTAACACTAATCCTCAATCTAACCCTCACCCTCACCCTAAACCTAACCTTCACCCTTACCATATCCCTCCCCCTCAGCCTAACTCTCACCTTACACTTACCGACACGCCCACCCTAACCCTACCCCTCACCCTGACCCTAACCCTACCCCTAAACCTCACCCTCACCCGAACCCTAACTCTAACCCTAACCCTAACACTAAACCTCACCCTATCCCTAAACCTCACCCTCACCCTCAACCTCATGCTCAGCCTAACCCTAAGCCTAAGCTTATCCCTTACTCTAAACTTCACCCTCACCCTAGCCCTCACCCTAACTCTAATCCTAACACTAAACCTCATCCTAACCTTCACCTTAACCCTAATCATATCCATCACCCTAACACTAATCCTCATCCCCACCCTCACCCTCAGCCTAATCCTAAGCCTAATCCTAACCCTAAGCCTCACACTCACCCTCACCCTAACCCTAATCCTCAGCCTAACCCTAACCCTAAACCTAAACCTAACCTTAACCTTAACCCTAACACTAACGCTAATATTAACCCTCGAACCAACCCTTCAACTAACCCTAAATCTAACCCAAACCCTCAACCTCACCCTCACCCTCACTCTCACCATAACTCTAACCCAAACCCTAACAATAACACTAATCCTATCCCTAAACCTAACCCTAACTTTAAACCTAATCCTAATACTCACCCTCACCCCAACCATAATTTTAACCCTAACACTCATCCTAACCCTAACCCAAACCCCTAAACCTAAACCTTACCCTAACACTAACCCTAAACCTCATCCTCACCCTAGCCCTCACCCTAACCCTAATCCTAACCCTAACCCTCACCATAACCCTAACCTTAACCAGACCCTAACTCTCACCCTAAACCTAAACCCAACTCTCACCTTAACCTTAACCCTCACCCTCACCCTCACTCAGCCTAACCCTAAGCCTAAGCCTAAACGTAACCCTAACCTTCACAATCAACCTTACCCTTACCCTAATCCTAATCCTAACCCTAAGCCTAATTCTCACCCTCACCCTAACCCTCACCCTAACTCTAACACTAAACCTAAACCAAAACCTCAACCTTAGCCTCACCTTTACCCTAACTCTAAACCTAAACCTCACGCTCACCTTAACCCTAACACTAAACCTTTTCCTAAGACAAAACCTCACCCTAACCCTAACCCTAACCCTCACCCTCACAGTAAAAATAACCCTAAACCTAACCCTAACAATAACCCTCACCCTCACTGTAACCCTAATCCTAACCCTAACCCTCAACATAACCCTAACTCTCACCCACATCTTAAACATAACCCTCATCCTAACCCTCACCCTAACCCTAAACCTAACCCTATACCTCACCCTAACCCTAACCCTACCTCTCAACTTGACCCTAGCCCTCACCCAAACCCTAACCCTAACCCTAAACCTCATCCTCACCCTCACCCTAACACTTACACTAACCCTCACCCTGATCCTAAGCCAAATCCTAACCCTCAACCTAACCCTAACCCTAACCCTCACCCTCAATGTAACCCTAAACCTAACCATTACTCTGACCCTAAACTTAACCCGAACCCTAACTCTCACCCTAACCCTACCCCAAACTCTCACCCTAACCCTAACACTCACCGTCACCCTCACCCTAAGCGTAACCATAACCCTAACCCTAACCCTCACACTCACCCTAACACTTAACCTAATCCTAATCCTAACACTAAGCCTTACCCTCAACCTCACCCTAACCCTCACCATAAACCTAACTCTAAGACTAACCCTAACCCTAACCCTCACCCTCAGCTTCACTCTAACGCTAATTCTAAACCTAAACCTCAAATTCACCCTAACCCTAACCCTAAACCTAACCCTAAACATCACCCTAAACCTACACCTAAACCTCACCCTCACCCTAACCCTCACCCTAACCCTAATCCTAATGGTAACCCTCATCCTAAACCTCACCCTAACAATAAACCTACCCCTCACCCTCACCCTCACCCTAACGCTAAAACTAAACCTAACCCTAACCCTCAACCTAACCCTAACCCTCACCCTCAATTTAACCTTACCCTAACACTCACCCTAACTCTAAACTTAACCTGAACCCTAACTCTCACCCTAACCCTAACACTCACCCTAACCATAACCCTCACCCTCACCCTCACCTTCAGCCAAACACTAAGCCTAACCCTAAACCTAACCCTAAACCTCACATTCACCCTAACCCTAACCCTAATCCTAATCCTAACACTAACCCTAAACCTCACCCTCAACCTCACCCTAAACTTAAGCCTAACCCTAACATTAATCCTAACCGTAACCCGAACCCTAAACCTCATCCTCACCCTAAACCTCACACTAACCCTAACACTAATCCCGAATGTAACCCTCACCCGAACCCTCACCCTAGCCCTCACCCTAACCCTAACCGTCATCCTCACCCTGAACCTCACACTAACCCTAACACAAATCCTAAATTTAAACCTCACCCTCACTCTAACCCTAACCCTCACACTAAACCTAACCCTCACCCTTACCATAAACCTCACCCTCAGCCTAACTCTCATCTTTACCATTACCATCACCCCCACCCTCACCCTCACCCTAAACTTACCCCTCACCCTGTCCCTAACCCTACCCCTAAATCTCACCCTCAACCTAACCCTAACTCTAACCCTAACCCTAACACTAAACCTCACCCTATACCTAACCCTAACACTAAACCTCACCCTATACCTAACACTAACACTCAGCCTCATGCTCAGCCTAAACCTAAGCCAAAGCTTAACACTTACCCTAAACTTCACCCTCACCCTAGCCCTCACCCTAACCCTAATCCTACCCCTAACCCTCATCCTAACCCTCACACTAACCCTAACCATAACTATCACCCTAACCCTGATCCTCACCCTCACCCTCACCCTCAGCCTAATCCTAAGCCTAAGCCTAACCCTAACCATAACCCTCACACTCACCCTCACACTAACCCTAATCCTTACCCTAACCCTAAACCTCAACCTAAACCTAACCTTAACCTTAACGATAACACTAACGCTAACATTAACCCTCGAACTAACCCTTCAACTAACCCTAAATCTAACCCTAACCCTACCCTCAAACTCACCCTCAACCTCACCATAACTCTAACCCTAACCCTAACAATAACATTAATCCTATCCCTAAACTTAACCCTAACCCTAACCCTAATCCTATCACTCACCCTCACCCCAACCATAATCTTAACCCTAACCCTAATCCTAACCCTAACCTTCAACCTAACCCAAAAATTAACCGAACCCTAACTCTCACCCTAAACCTATCCCTAACCCTCACCTCAACCCTAACCCTCACCCTCACCCTCACTCTCAGCCTAACCCTAAGCCTAAGCCTAAGTGTAACCCTAACCCTCACACTCACCCTAAACCTTACCCTAATCCTAATCCTAACCCTAAGCCTAACCCGCACCCTCACCTTCACCCTCACCCTCACCCTAACCCTCACCCTAACCCTAACTCTTACCCTAACCCTAACACTAAACCTCACCCTAACCCTAAACCTAACCCTCACCCTCACAGTAACCATAACCCTATTGCTAACCCTAACAATAACCCTCACCCTCACTGTAAACCTAATCCTAACACTAACCCTCAAAAAAATCCTAACTCTCACCCTCACCTTAACCCTAACCCTCATCCTAAACCTCATGCTAACACTAACCCTAACCCTCACCCTAATCCTAAACCTAACCCTAACCCTCAACCTAACCCTAACCCTCACCCTCACTGTAACACTAACCCTAACCCTCACCCTTACCCTAAACTTAACCCGAACCCTAACTCTCACAAAAACCCTACCCCAAACTCTCACCCTAACCCTAACCATCACCCTCACCCTCACCCTAAGCCTTACCCTAAACCTAACCCTAACCCTAAACCTAACCTTCACACTCACCCTAACCCTTACCCTAATCCTAATCCTAACACTAAGCCTTACCCTCACCCTTACCCTAACCCTCAACATAAGCCTAAACATAATATTAATCCTAACCCTAAACCTAACCCTAAACCTCATTCTCACCCCAAACCTCACACTAACCCTAACACTAATCCTCAATCTAACCCTCACCCTCACCCTAATCTTAACCCTAACCCTCACCCTAAACCTAACCCTCACCCTTATCATAACCCTCACCCTCAGTCCAAACCTCATCTTTACCATTACCGTCACACCCACGCTAACCCTCACCCTAACCCTAAACTTCACCCTGACCCTAACCCTACCCCTATACCTCACCCTCAACCTAACCCTAATTCTAACCCTAACCCTAACACTAAATCTCACCCTATCCCTAACCATAACCCTCACCCTCAACCTCATGCTCAGCCTAACCCTAAGGCTAACCCTAAACCTAACCCTCACACTCACCCTAACCCTTATCATAATCCTAATTCTAACACTATGCCTCACCCTCACCCTCACCCTAACCCTCACCATAACCCTAACTCTAACACTAAACCTAACCCTAAACCTCACCCTCACCGTAACCGTAACCCTAAACCTAACCCTAACAATAACCCTAACCCTAATCTTAAACCTCACCCAAACCACAACCCTCACCATAACCCATACCCTAACCAAAACACTAAGCCTCACACTAACCCTAACCCTAACCTCACCCTAACCCTAACTCTAAACCTAACCCTAACACTAAAAACTTCAACATACCCCTAACCCTAATCCTCACCAGCAACTTCACCATAAACTTAACCCTAACAATAACCCTAACCCTAACCCTTATCCTAACCCTGAAACTCACCCAAACCCTAAACCTAATACTAACCCTCACACTCACCCTAAACCTCACCATTAGTGTAACCCTAACCCTTATCTTAACACAAACCCTAACCACAACCCTCACCGTAACGCACACCATAACCCAAACATTAACCCTCACACTAACCATAAACCTAACCTCACCCTAACCCTAAATCTAACCCTAACCTTAACACTAAAAACCTGAACCTAACCTTAACCCTAACCCCCACTCTCACCCTCACCATAACCGTAACCCTAAAAATAACCCTAACCCTAACCCTAATCCTAACACTCAAACTCACCCTAACCCTAACCCTCACCATTACCGTAAACCTTCCCCTCATCCTAACCCTCACTCTAACTCTAACCCTAACCCTAAACCTCACCCTAACACTAATCCTACCCCTCACCCCAACCCTAACCCTAACCCTAACACTCAACCTAACTCTAAACCTCACACTCAACCTAAACATAACACTAACCCTCATCCTAAACCTAAACTTAACCTGAACCCTAACTCTCACCCTAACCCTAACCCTCACCCTTACCCTCAGTGTAACCCTAAGCCTAACCCTAACCCTAACTCTTTCACTCACACTCACCCTAACCCTTACCCTAATCCTAATCCTAACCCTAACTCTAACCCTCACCCTCAGCTTCACCTTAATCCTAACTCTAACCCTAAACCTCAACGTCAACCTAACCCTACCCCTAACCAGAAACCTCACCCTAACCTAACCCTAAACCTCACCCTCACCCTAGCAATCACCCTAAACCTAATCCTAACACTAACCCTCATCCTATCCCCCCATAACCTTAACCCTAACACTCACCCTATCCCTAAACCTCACCCTCACCCTTAGACTAACCCTAAGCCTAACCGTAAGCCTAACCCTAAACCTCACACTCATCCGCACCGTCACCCTCACCATAAATCTAACCCTAACCCTAACCCTAACCATAAACCTCACCCTTACCCTAACCCTAACCCTAACCTGAACCCTAACCCTCATCCTTACCCTAACCCTAACACTAAACCTAACCCTAACCCTCACCCTAAAACTCCCCCTAACCCTAACCCAAACCATCACCCTAACACTAATCTTAACCCCCTCCATCACCCTCAGTCGAACCATTAGCCTAAGCCTAACCCTCAGCCTAACCCTCACCCTAAACCTCACCCTAACCCTAATAGTAAACCTAACCCTAACCCTAAACCTCAAACTAACCCTCACCTCACCCTAACCCTAACACTAATCCTCATTCTATCCCTAACCCTAACCATAAACCTAACCTCACCCAAACCTTCCGCGTAACTCTAACTCTAAACCTAAATATCACCGTCACCCTAACACTAACCGAAACCCTAACCCTAAACCTCACCCTAACCCTAACATCACCCTCACCCTCAACCTCACCGTAACTCTAACCCTAAACCTAACAATAACACTAACCCTAACCCTAACCGTAACTCTAACCATAACCCTCACCCTCAGCCTCACCCTCACTGCAAACTTAACCCAAACCATAACACTAACAATAACCCTAAACCTAAGCCTAACCTAACCCTAACTCTAATTCTAACCACCACACTCACCCTCAGCCTAACCCTAAGCATAAACCTAACCCTAATCCTCAGCCTCAGCCTCACCCTAACCCAAACCCTACCCCTAATCCTCACCCTAATTCTAAGCCTAACCCTAACCCTAACCCTAACCCTCACACTCACCCTCAAACTAACACTAATCCTAAACCTAACCCTATCCCTAAACCTAACCCTCACCCTAACCCTCACCCTAGCGCTCACCCTATCCCTAACCCTAACCCTCAGCCTCAACCTAGCCCTCAACCTAAACCTAACACTCACCCTCACCGTAACCCTTACCCTAACCCTCATCCTAACCCTACACTTAACCTGTAACCTAACTCGCACACTAACCCTAACCCTAGCGGTCACCCTAACCGTAACCCTCAACCTTACCGTAACCCTCACCCTCAGCCTAACCCTCACGTTTACCCTTACCTTCACCCTACCCTAACCCTCACCATACCTTCACACTCACCATAACCCTCACCCTCAAACTAACTCTACCCTAAACCTCACCCTCACCCTAACCATAACTCTAACCATAACCCTAACACTAAAACTCACCCTGACCCTAACCCTACCCCTCAAACTAAACATAACCCTCACCCTCACGCAAACCTTCAGCCTAAACCTAAGGCTAACCCTAACCCTAACCATAACCCTCACACTCACCCTAACCCTAACCCTAAACCTAATCCTAACCCTAACCCTAACCCTCACCCTCCCGCTCAGCCTCACTCTAACCCTAATACTAACCCTAATCCTTACACTCACCCTAACCCTAATACTGAAACTCACCCTCACTGTAACCGAAACCCTAAACCTAACTCTAACCTTAAGCCTAACCCTAACCCTAACTCTTCACCTAACTCTTACCCAAACCCTAACCCTAACATTAACCCTAACCCTAAACTTCATCCTAACCCTAAACCTAAACCTCACCCTCACCTTCACGGAAACCAAAAGCCTAAACCTAACCCTAACAATAACCCTAACACTAATCCTAACCCTCACCCTAATCCAAACACTCACCCTAACCCAAACCCTAACCCTAAAACTTACCCTCACCCTAACACTAACCCTAACCCTAACACTAACCCTCACAGTAAACCTAACCAAAACCATAACCCTAAACCTCAAACTAACCCTCAGCCTCACCCTAACTCTAACACTAACCCTATCACTAACCCTCATCCTAAACCTCCCCATAACGCTATTTCTAACCCTAAACCTCACCCTCACACTAACCCTAACCCTAACCCTAAACCCCACCATAAACCTAACCCTAACCCTCACCAGCACCTTCCCTCTCACAGTAACTCTAAGCCTAACCGTAATAATAACACTAACCCTAACCCAAACCATCACCCTAACACTAATCCTCACCTCCACCCTCACCCTCAGCCTAACCCTAAACCTATGCCTAACCCCCACCCTAACTGTCACACTCACCCTCACCATACCCCTAATACTAAATCTAACCCTATCCCTAAACCTCAACCTAACCATCCCCATAACACTAACTCTAACCCTAAACCTCACCTTCACCCTAACCCTAACCCTAAACCTCAGCCTAAACCTCACCCTAACCCTAACCCTCACCCCAACCCTCAATCTCACCGTAAATCTAACCCTAACCCTAAAAATAACTCTAACCCTAACCCTAACTCTAACCCTAACCATAAACCTAACCCTAATCCTCAGCCTCACCCTCACCCTAACCAAAACCCTAACCCTAACCCTCACTCTAACCCTAAGCCTAACCCTACCCATGACTCTCACACTGACCCGCAACCGAACCCTAATTCTAAACCTAACACTATCCCTAAACCTAACCCTCACCCTAACCCTCACCCTAGTCCTCACCCTAACACTAATCCTAAATCTAAACCTCATCCTAACCCTCACCCTAACCCTAACCTTCACCCTCACCCTAACCCTAACCCTAACCCTCACCCTCATGCTTGGCCTAAACCTAAGCCTAAGCCTAACTCTAACCCAAACCCTCACCCTAACCCTAACCCTAACAATAACACTAACCCTAACTCTATCCCTAACCTCACTCTCACACTAACCCTAACTCTAACCCTTACTCTAAACCTAAACTTCATCCTAATCCTAAACCTAATCCTCACCGTCACCGTAACGGTAACCCTAAGCCTAACCCTAACAATAACACTAACCCTAACCCTAACCCTCAACCTAACCATAACCCTCAACCTAATCCTAACCTTCACCCTCACCATAACCCTTACTCTAATTCTCACCCTAACCCTAAACTTAAACCGAACCCTAACCCTCACCTTAACCCTAACCCTAACACTCACCCTAACCCTAACCCTCAACCTTACCGTAACCATTACCTTCAGCCTAACCCTCACGTTTACCCTTACCGTCACCCCTACCCTAACACTAACCCTAACCCGAACACTCAAACTAACTCACAGCCTAAAACTAACTCTACCTCTAAATCTCACCCTCACACTAACCATAACTCTTACTCTAACCCTAACACTAAACCTCACCCTAACCCTAACCCTAACCCTCAAACTAACCCTAACCCTAACCCTAACCCACACCATAACTTAAACCCTAACCCTAATGCTAACAATAATCCTAACCCTAACCCTAACCCTCACCCTAACCCTAACACTCACCCTAACCCTAACCCTCACCCTAATATTTACCATCACCCTAACACTAATCCTCACACTAACCCTAACAATCATCCTAACCCTAAACCTCACCCTAACACTAACCCTAAACCTCACCTTCTCCCTAGCCCTCACTCTAACACTAACCCTCATCCTCACCATAAACTTCACAATAACCCTAACACTAATCCTCAATCTAAACCTCACCCTCACCTGAACCTTCACCCTAACCCTCACCCTAACCCTAACCCTCACCCTTACTGTAACCCTCACCCTCAGCCTAACCCTCACCTTTATCCTTACTGTCAACGCCACCCTAACATTCACTCTAACGCTAAACCTCACCCTAACCCTAACTCAACCCCTAAACCTCATCCTCACCCTAACCCTAACTCTAACCCTAATCCTAACACTTACCTTCACCATAACCCTAACTCTAACCATCTCTCTAACCCTAATCCTCACCCCCACCCTAAACCTCAGCCTAACCCTAAGCCTAACCCTAACCCTAACCCTAAACTTCACACTCACCCTCACCCTAACCCTAATCCTAAACCTAAACCTAACCTTAACCCTAAACCTCAACCTAACCCTCACCCTAACCTTAACCCTAACATTAACCCTAACCCTAACCCTAGAACCAACCCTCCAACTGAACCTAAATCTAAACATAAACCTCACCCTCACCCTAACCCTCACCCTCACCATAACTCTAACCCTAACCCTAACAATAACACTAATCCTAACCCTAAACCTAACCCTAACCCTAACCCTAACCCTAATGCTAACACTCAACCTCACCCTAACCCTAATCCTAACCCTCAACCTCACCCTAACGCTAACCCTCACTCTCACCGTAACCATAACCCTCATCCTAACCCTCACCCTAACCCCAACCCTAACCCTAAACCTTACCCTAAAACAAACCCTAATCCACATGCTCACCCTAGCCCTCACCCTAACCCTAATCGCAACCCTAATCCTCACCCTAACCCTCACTTGAACCCTAACAGTAACCCTCATTCTTACCCTAACCCTAACCCTAAACCTAACCCTAAAACTGACGCTCACCCTAACCCTAACCCTCACCTTCACCCTAAACTTAACCGAACCCTAACTCTCACCCTAACCCTAACCATCACACTCACCCTCACCCTCATCATAACCATAATACTCACCCTAACCATAACACTCACACTGATCCCCAACCTAACAATAAATCTATCCCTAAACACCACCCTAACCCTACCCCTAACCCTCACCCTCAGCCTCAGCCTCAGCTTAACCCTAAGCCTAAACCTAACCCTAACCCTAACCCTCAAACTCACCCTAACCTTTACTCTAATCCTAGTCCTAACCCTAAAGCTTATCCTCACCCTCACCCTAAACTTCACCCTAACCCTAAAACTCACCCTAACCCTAATCCTAAACTTCATCCTAACCCTCACCCTAACACCAAGCCTAACCCTCACCCTCACTATCACCCTAACACTAATCCTAACCCTAACCCTCATCCGAACCCTCCCCCTAACCCTTACCTTAAACCTTACCCTAACCCTAACCCTCAACTTCAACCTCATCCTTAGCCTAACCCTTAACCTAAACCTAAACCTAACCTAACAAACTCACTCACCCTCACCTTAACCCTTACAATAATCCTAATCGTAACCCTAACCCTAAGCCTCACACTCTGCCTCAGCTTAACCCTAACTCTAACCCTATACCTCACACTCACCCTAACCCTAACCCTAAACCTAACCCTAAACCTCACACTAACCCTAACCCTAAACCTCAACCTCTTCCTAGCCCTCACTCTAACAATAATCCTAACCCTAACCCTCATCCTAACCCTCCCCATAACCCTAAACCTAACCCTCACCCTAACCCTAACCCTCACACTCACACTCATCCTCATCCTAACCCTAAGCCTAACCCTAAACCTAACCCTAACCCTCACACTCACCCTAACCCTAAACCTATTCGTAATCCTAACCCTAACCCTAACCCTCACCCTAACCCTAAACCTCACCCTTAACCGCAGCCTAAACCTAAGCCTATCTAACCCTAAACCTACCCCTCAAACTCACCCAAACCCTAACCCTAATCCTACTCCTAACCCTAACTCTAACCCTCACCCTCAACCTAACCCTCACCTTAAGCCTAACCCTAACATTAATCCTAAACCTAACTCTCACCCTCAGCCTCATCCTAACCCTAACTCTAACACTAAGCCTCACCCTGACCCCAACCCTAACCCTAACCTTATAACTAAACCTCATCCTAGTCCTAAACCTAAGCCTCACCCTCACCCTAACCATAACCGTAACCCTAACCCTAATGCTAAAAACAATCCTAATCCTCACCCTAACCATAACACTCACCTTAAACCTAACCCTCACCCTAACACTTACCTTCAACCTTACTCTAACTCTAACCCTAACACTGACTCTCACACTAACCCTAACCATCACCCTAAACCTAAATCTCACCCTAACACTAACATTAAACCTCACCCTCTTCCTAGCCCTCACCCTAAGCCTAACCCTCATCCGCACCCTAAACCTCACACTAACCCTAACACTAATCCTCAATCTAACCCTCACCCTCACCCTGAAGCTAACACTAACCCTCACCCTAACCCTAACCCTAAACCTTACCGTAACCATCACCCTCAGCCTAACCCTCAACTTTACCCTTACCTTCACCCCTAAGCTAACCCGCAACCTAACCCTAACTGTACCCCAAAAACTCATCCTCACCGTGACCGTAACTCTAACCCTAACCTTAACATTAAACCTCACCCTAACACTCACCCTAACCTTAAACCTCACCTTCAAACTCACCCTAGCCCTTACTGTAACTCTAATCCTAACACTAACCCTCATCCTAAACCTCCTGCTAACCCTAACCGTCAACCTCAACGTCACCCTCAGCTTTACCGTAAGCCTAACCCTAAACCTAAAACTAACACACATACTCACCCTCACTCTAACCCAAATCCTATCCCTAACACTAACCCTAACCCTCCCCCTAACTCTCACTCTAACCCTAAACCTAAAACTAACCCTTACCCTAACTCTCAACCTAAAACTCACCCTAACCCTAACTCTAAACCTAAACCTCAACCTCACCCTAACCCTAACTCTAACACTAACACAAATCCTGAACGTCACCCTAACACTAAGCCAAACCCTAACCAACACCCTAACCTTAAACCTCACCTTCAAACTCACCCTAGCCCTTACTCTAACTCTAATCCTAACACTAACCCTCATCCTAAACCTCCTGCTAACCCTAACCGTCAACCTCAACGTCACCCTGAGCTTCACCGTAAGCCTAACCCTAAACCTAAAACTAACACACATACTCACCCTCACTCTAACCCAAATCCTATCCCTAACACTAACCCTAACCCTCCCCCTAACTCTCAATCTAACCCTAAACCTAAAACTAACCCTTACCCTAACTCTCAACCTAAAACTCACCCTAACCCTAACTCTAAACCTAAACCTCAACCTCACCCTAACCCTAACTCTAACACTAACACAAACCCTAAACGTCACCCTAACACTAAGCCAAACCCTAACCAACACCCTCAACCTCAGGCTAATCCTAAGCCTAAACCTAACCCTCACACACACCCGAACCCTAACCCTAAACATCACCCTAACCCTAACCCTCACCCTCAACCGCAGCCTAACCCTAAGCCTATCCCTAATCCTAACCCTAACCCTCACACTCACCCTAAAACAAAACCTAATCCTACTCCTAACCCTAACCCTAACTCTTACCCTCAACCTAACCCTCACCTTAAGCCTAACCCTAATACTAATCCTAACCCTACACCTCACCCTCAGCCTCACCCTAACCCTAACTCTAACACTAAACCTCACCCTAACCCTAACCCTAACCCTAACCGTAAACCTCATCCTAGCCCTAACCCTAACCCTCACCCTCACCCTCACCATAACATTAACGCTAACCCTAACACTAACAATAATCCTAACCCTAACCCTAAACCTCACCCTAACCATAAGTCTCGACCTAACCGTAACCCTCACCCTAACAATTACCCTCACCCTAACACTAACCCTAACCCTAACAGTAAACCTCACACTAACCCTAAACATCACCCTAACCATAAACCTCACCCTAACACTAACACTAAACCTCACCCTCTCTCTAGACCGCGCCCTAACCCTAAACCACATCCTCACCCTAAAATTCACACTAACCCTAACCCTAAACCTCAACCTAACCCTGAAACTAACCAGTAACCCAAACCCTCATCGTCACCCTACAATTCACACTTACCCTAATCCTAACCCTAGACCTAACCCTCCAACTATACCTAAATCTAACCATAAAACTCATCCTCACCCTAACACTAACCCTAACCCTAAACCTAACCCTAACTCTAACCCTAATCCTCACCCTCACCATCAATCTCAACATAACTCTAACCCTAACCCAAACAATAACAGTAATCCTAACCCTAAATATAACCCTAACCCTAATGCTAACACTCAACCTCACCCAAATCCTAATCCAAACCCTAAACCTCACCCTAAACCTAACCCTCACCCTCACCGAAACCCTAGCGCTCATCCTAACCCTCACCCTAACCCTAAACCTAACCCTAAACGTTACCGTATCACTAACCCTAATCCTCACCTTCATCCTAGCCCTCACCCTAACCATAATCGTAAAGCTAATCATCATCCTAACCCTAACCCTAACTCTAAGCCTAACCCTAACCCTAACCCCAACCCTCAATTTAACCCTAACCCTAATCCTAACACTAACACTAACCCTAAACCTAAACCTAAACCTAACCCTAATCCTCAGCTTCACCCTCACCCTAACCCAAACCCTAACCCTCATCCTAAGTCTAATCCTAACCCTAACCCTAATCCTAACCCTCACACTCACCCTCACACTAACTCTAATCCTAAACCTCACCCTATCCCTAACCCTAACCCTCACTCTAACCCTCAGCCTAGCTCTCACCCTTACACTTATCCTAACCGTAAACCTCATCCTAACATTCAACCTAACCCTAAACCTAACCCTAACCCTCACCCAAACACGAACCTTAACACTCACCATCATGCTCGGCCTAAGCCTAAGCCTAAGCCTAAGCCTAACCTTAATCCCAATCCTCACCCTAACCCTAACTGTAACCCTAAACCTCACCCTCACCCTAAACCTCACCCTAACACTAACCCTAACCCTCACCCGCACACGCACCATAACCGTAACCTTAAACCGAACCCTAACAATAACCCTAACCCTAATCCTAACGCTCACCCTAACCATAACCGTCACCCTGACCCAAACCCTCACCCTAAGACTTACGCTCACCATAACACTAACCCTAACACTGACACTAACCTCACACTAACACTAACCCTAAATCTAACCCTAAATCTCAACCTCACCCTAAACCTAACACTAACCGTAACCCTAAACCTCACCCTATCCCTAACCTTCACACTCACCCTAAACATCACCCGAACCATAAACCTCAGCCTAACACTAATCCCAACCCTCACCCTCAACCTAGACTTCACCCTAACCCTAACCCTCATCCTCACCCTAAACCTCACATTAACCCTAACACTAATCCTCAATCTAATCCTCAACCTCACCCTAAAGCTAACACTAACCCTTAACCTAACCCTAAACCTCACCCTTACCGTAACCCTCACCTTCAGCCTAACCCGCGCCTTTACCCTTACCGTCACCCCCACGCTAATGCGCACCCTAAACCTAACCCTTACCCTAACCCTAAATGTACCCCTAAACTTCAACCTCAACATAACCCTAACTCTAAAACTAACCCTAATACTAAACCTGACCCAAACCCTAACCCTAACCCTCACCCTCACCATAACCGTAACCCTAACCCTAAAGGTAACAATAACCCTAACCCTAACCCTAACCCTCACACGAACCATAACCCGCACCCTAACCCTAACCCTCACCCTAACACATACCCTCACCCTAACACTAACGCTAACCCTAACACTAACCCTCACACTAACCCAAACCTCACCCTAATCCTAGACCTCACCCTAACCCTAAACTTAACCCTAATCCTCACCCTGACCCTAGCCCTCACACTAACCCTAATTCTAACCAGCACCCTCATCCTAACCCTAACCTTCATCCTCACCCTAAACCTCACACTAACCCTAATCCTAATCCTAATCCTAAATCTAACACTCACCCTAACCCTAACCCTAACCCTTACCATAACCCCAAACTTTAACCTAACACTCACCCTAACCTTAACACTCAACCTCAACCTAAATATCAACTTTACCCTTATCATCATCACCCTAACTATCACCCTAACCCTAAACCTCATCCCAACACTCACCCTAAACGTAAACCTAACCATCACCGTAACCCTAACCTTCACGCTCAACCTCACGATCAGCCTAAGCCTAAGCCTAAGACTAATGCTTACCCTAACCCTCACCCTAACCCTAGACCTCACCCTAACCCTAATCGTAATCCTAACCCTCATCTTGACACTCATCCTAGCCCTAGCCCTAACCACCACCCTAAACCAAATCTTCACCCCCACCCTCACACTCAGCCTAACCCTAAGCCTAAGCTTAACCCTAACCCTAACCCTCACACTCACCCTCACCCTCACCCTTACCCTAATCCTAACCCTAACCCTAACCATAACGCTAAACCTCAACCTAACCCTCTCCCTAACCTTAACCCTAAAACTAACCCTAACCCTAACCCTCGACCTAACCCTCCAAATAACCCTAAATCTAACCCTAAATTTCACACTCACCCTAACACTAATCCTAACACTAACCCTAAACTTCACCCTATCCCTATCCACATGCTCTCCCTAAACCTAACACTAACCCTAACCCGAAACCTAATCCTCAATCGAACACTCACCCAAATGCTAACCTTAACCCTAAACCTAAACCTCACAATAACCCTAACCCAACACCTCACCCTCACCCTAGGAATCACCCTAACCCTAATCCCAACCCTAACCCTCATCCTAAACCTCACCCTAACAATAACCCTAACCCTAACCCTCAACCTAACCCTAATCCTCACCTTCACTGTAAACATTAACTTAACCCTCACCCTAACCCTAAAATTAACCCGAACCCTAACTCTCACACTAAGCCTAACCCTCACCCTGACTCTCACCCTAACCCTCACCTTAACCCTAACCCCCACCCTGACCCGAAACCTATCCCTAAACCTCACCCTCAACCTAACCCTAAGTCTAACCCTAACCCTAAAATTAAACCTCACCCTATCCCTAACCCTAATGCTCACACTCAACCTCATGCTCAGCCTAACCCTAAGCCTAACACTATCCCTAACCCTAACCCTCACACTCACAATAACCCTTACCCTAATCCTAATCCTAACACTAAGCCTTACCCTCACCCTCACCCTAACCATCACCATAACCCTAATTTTAACACTAACCCTAACCCTAACACTCAGCCTAACCCTAAACCTAACTCTAACCCTAAACCTCACACTAACCTGCACCCTCACACTCACTGTAATTCTAACCCTAACCTTAACCCTAACCCTAAACCTCACCCTAACCGCATTCCTAACCCTAACCCTAACCCTAACCTTCCCCTTAACCCTATATCTAAGCCTAAACCTCATCCTCACCCTAACCCTAACACTAACCCTAACCCTAACCCTCACCCTAACCCTATATCTAACCCTAAACCTCACCCTAACCCTAAACCTAACCCTAAACCCCACCCTAACCCTAACCCTAACCCTCACCCGTACTTTCATCTTCACCGAAACTCGAACCCTAACACTAACAATAACACTAACCCTAACAATCACCCTAACCCTCATCCTCACCCCCATTCTCACCCTCAGCCTAACCCTAAGCCTAAGCCTAACCCTCAACCTAACCCTCATACTCATGCTCACCCTAAACCTAATCCTAACCCTAAGCCTATCCCTAAACCTCAACCAAACACACAACCTCACCTTAACACTAACTCTAACCCTAAACATCACACTAACCCTCCCCCTAACCCTAAGTCTAACCCTAAACTTCACCCTAACTTAACCCTCACCCTCAACCTCATTGTAACTCTAACCCTAACCCTAACAATAACACTAACCCTAACCCTAATCCTAACCCTAACCATAACCCTCAGCCTCAGCCTCAACCTAACCCTAACCCAAAACCTAACACTAACCCTCACCCTAACCCTAAGCCTAACCCTAACCCTAACCGTAACCCTCACACTCAACCTCAAACTAATAAAAATCGTAACCTAACCTATCCCTAACCCTCACCCTAGCACTCATCCTAACGCTAATTCTAACCCTCACCCGTACCCTAACCCTAACCCTCATCCTCACCCTAAACCTCACACTAACCAAAACCCTAACCCTAATGCTCAATCGAACCCTCACTGTAACCCTAACACTAACACTAAACCTAATCCTAACCCTCACCCTTATCTTAATCCTCACCCTCAGCCTCAACGTGAGGTTTACCCTTACCATCATACTCACCCTAACCCTCAACCTCATCCTAACCCTCAACCTAACCATCACCCTAACCCTAACCCTCACCCTCAACTTCATGCTCAGCCTAAACCTAAGCCTAAGCCTAACCCTTACCCTTACCCTCACCCTCACCCTAGCCCTCACCCTAACCATCACCCTAACCCTAATCCTCACCCCCAGCCTCACCCTCAGCATAACCCTAACCCTAACCCTAACACTAACCCTCACATAGCCCAACCCTAACACTAATGCTAACCCTAACCCTAAACCTAAACCTCAACCTAACCCTCAACCTAACCTTAACCCTAACACTAACCCTAACACTAACCGTTCACCTAACCCTCCCCCTAACCCTAAATATAATCCTAAAACTCACCCTCACCCTAACCCAAATACTAACCCTAAACCTCACCCTAACCCTAACCCTCACCCTCACTGTAACCCTAAGCCTTATCCTAAACCTCACCCTAAACTTAACCCTAATCCACAACCAAACACTAATCCTAACATGCACCCACACCCTAGACCTCACCCGAACCCTAATCATAACCCTAATCCTCACCCAAACCCTCACCCTAACACTTACAGTAACCCTCACCCTAATCCTAAGCCTAACCCTAATCTTCAAACTAACCGTAACCCTCAACCTCACTGTAACCCTAACCCTAACCGTCACTTGGGCCCTAAACTTAACCCGAACCCTAACTCTCACCGTAACCCTACGCCTAAATCTCACCCTCACCCTAACACTCACCCTCAGCCTCACCCTAAACTTAACCCTAACCCTAACCCTAACCCTAACCCTAACCCTCACACTCACCCTGAGTTCCCTAATCCTAATCCTAAAACTAAGCCTAATCCTCACCCCCACCCTCACCCTCAGCCTAACCCTAAGCCTATGCTTAACCCCCACCATAACTGTCACACTCACACTCACCATACCCCTAATACTAAATCTAACGCTATCCCTAACCCTCAACCTAACCCTCACCCTCCCCGTAACCCTAACAATAACCCTAACCCTAACCCTCAACCTCAACCTCATGCTCAGCCTAATCCTAAGCCTAAGCATAACCCTCATCCTAAACCTCACCCTAACCCTAACCCTAACCATCACCCTAAACCTAATCCTCACCCCCACCCTCACCCTCAGCCTAAATCTTAGCCTAAGCCTAACCCTAACAAAAACCCTTACAGTCACCCTCACCCTCACCCTAATCCTAACCCTAACCCTAACCATATCCCTAAACCTCATCCTAACCCTCACCCTATCCTTAAACCTAAAACTAACCCTAACCCTATCCCTAAGCCTCGAACTCACCCTCCAACTAACCCTAAATCTAATCCTACTCCTATCCCTAACCCTAAACCTCACCCTAACCCTAACACCAACCCTCACCCTCACCCTCAACCTCAACCCTCACCGTAACTCTAACCCTAACCCTAACAATAACACTAATCCTAGCCCTAAATCTAACACTAACCCTAATCCTCACCATCACAGTAACCCTGACCATCAAACTAACCCTCACACTACCCCTAACCCTAACCCTAAACCTTAATCTAACACTAACCCTAACCCTCACCCTCACCCAAGCCCTCAATCTAACCCTAATCCTAACCCTAATCCTCATCCTTAACCTCTACCTAACCCTAACCTTAACCCTCACCCTAACCCTAAACCTAACCCTAACTCTCAACCGAACCCTAACACTAAACCTAACCCTCACGCTAACCCTAAACATAACCGAACCCTAATTCTCACCCTAACCCTAAATCTAACCTCATCCTAACTCTCAACCTAACACTAAACCTAAACCTCACCCTCACCCTTATCCGAACCCTAACCCTCAACCTAACCCTAAACCTTACCCTCACCCTAACCCTTACCCTAACCCTCAACCTAACCCTAAACTTAACCTGAACCCTAACTCTCACACTTACCCTAACCCTAACCCTCAAACTAACCATAATCCTAAACCTAACCCTCACCCTCAACCTCACCCTCAGCCTAACCCTAAGCCTAACCCTAAACCTAACAATAACACAGTCACTAACCCTCACTCTAACCCTAATCCTACCAATAACCCTCACACTCACACTAAACCTAACCCTAACCCTAACTCTTACCCTCAACCTCAGCCTAACCCTAAGCCTATCCCTAACCCTAACCCTAACCTTCACACTCACGCTAAACCTAACCCTAATCCTACTCCTAACCCTAACTCTAACCATGAACCTCAACCTAACCCTCGCTTAAGCCTAACCCTAACATTAATCCTAAACCTAACCCTCACCTTCAGACTCACCCTAACCCTAACTCTAACACTAAACCTCAACCTGACCCTAACCCTAACCATAACCCTATCCCCAAACCTCATCCTATCCCTAAATCTAACCCTCACCCACACCATAACGGAAACCCTAACCCTAATGCTAACAATAATCCTAACGCTAACCCTAACCCTCACCCTAACCATAACCCTCACCCTAACCCTCACCCTCACCATAACTCTAACCCTAACCCTAACAATAACACTAATCCTAACCCTAAACCTAACCGTAACCCTAACCCTAACTCTAATGCTAACACTCAACCTCACCCTAACCCTAATCCTAACCGTAAACCTCACCCTAACCCTAACCCTCACCCTCACCGTAACCCTAACCCTCATCCTTACCCTCACCCTAACCCTCATCCTTACCCTCAACCTAACCCCAACCCTAACCCTAAACCTTACCCTAAAACAAACACTAATCCTCACGCTCACCCTAGCCCTCAGCCTAAACCTACTTGTAACCCTAATCCTCACCCTAACCCTCACAGGAAACCTAACACTAACCCTCATCCTTACCCTAACCCTAAACCTCAACCTAACACTAACACTGACGCTCACCCTAACCCTAACCCTCACCCTACCCCTAAACTTAACGAAACCTAACTATCCCTCTAACCCTAACCATCACACTCACCCTCACCCTCACCATAACCGTAATACTCACCCTAACCCTAACAATCACACTAATCCCCAACCTATCATTAACCCTATCCCTAAACCCCACCCTAACCCTACCCCTAACCCTCACCCTCACCCTCAGCCTCAGCCTAAACCTAAGCCTAAACCTAACCCTAACCCTAAAACTCAAACTCACCCTAATCCTTACTCTAATCCTAATCCTAACCCTAACCCTAATCCTCACACTCACCCTAACCTTCACCCTAACCCTACCCCTCACCCTAACCCTAATCCTAAACCTCATCCTAACCCTCACTCTAACACTAAGCCTAACCCTCACCCTCACTATCACCCTAACCCTAATCCTAACCCTAACCCTCATCCTAACCCTCCCTCTAACCCTTACCCTAAACCATACCCTAACCCTAACCCTCAACTTCAACCTCATCCTTAGCCTAACCCTTAACCTAAACCTAAACCTAACCTAACACAATCACTCACCCTCACCTTAACCCTAATCCTAATCCTAACCCTCACTCTCACCCTCAGTGTAACCCTAAGCCTAACCCTAACCAGAACATTAACCCTCACACTCAACCTAACCCTTACCATAATCCTAATCCTAACCCTAACCCTAAGCCTCACACTCTGCCTCAGCTTAACCCTAACTCTAACCCTATACCTCACACTCACCAGAACCCTAACCCTACACTTAACCCTAAAGTTCACCCTGACCCTAACCGTAAACCTCAACCTCTAACACTAATCCTAAACCTAACCCTCATCCTAACCCTCCCCATAAACCTAACCCTAACCCTCACCCTAAACCTAACCCTCACCCTCACCCTCATCCTCACCCTAACCCTAACCCTAAACCTATTCCTAACCCTAATCCTAAACTTCACCCTTACCCTAAACCTCACCCTCAACCTCAGCCTAACCCTAATCCTATCCCTAACCCTAAACCTAACCCTCACACCCAAACCCTAACTTTAATCCTACTCCTAACCCTAACTCTAACCCTCACCCTCAACCTAACCCTCACCTTAAGCCTAACTAACCCTAACATTAATCCTAAACCTAACTCTCACCCTCAGCCTCATCCTAACCCTAACTCTAACACTAAACCTCATCCTGACCCTAACCCTAACCCTAATCTTATAACTAAACCACATCCTAGTCCTAAATCTAAGCTTCACCCTCACCCTCACCATAACCGTAACCCTAACCCTAATGCTAAAAACAATCCTAACCCTCACCCTAACCATAACACTCACCTTAACCCTCACCCTCACCCTAACATTTACGTTCACCCTAACACTTACGTTCACCCTAACACTAACTCTAACCCTAACACTAACCCTCACACTAATCCTAACCATCACCCTAACACTAAACCTCACCCTAAAACTAACCCTAAACCTCGCCCTCTTCCTAGCCCGCACCCTAAGCCTAACACTCATCCTCACCCTAAACCTCACACTAACCCTAACACTAATCCTCAATCTAACCCTCACCCTCACCCTAAAGCTAACACTAACCCTCACCCTAACCCTAACCCTAACCCTTACTGAAACCATCACGCTCAGCCTAACCCACAACTTTACCCTTACCGTCACCCCCAAGCTAACCCGCACCCTAACCCTAACTGTACCCCTAAACCTCACCCTCACCGTAACCATAACTCTAACCCTAACCCTAACACTAAACCTCCCCCTAACCCTAACCCTAACCTTAAACCTCACCCTCACACTCACCCTAGCCCTTACTCTAACTCTAATCCTAACCCTAACCCTCATCCAAAAACCTCTGGCTAACCCTAACCGTCAACCTCAAACTCACCCTCAGCCTAACCGTAAGCCTAACCCTAAACGTAAACCTAAAACACACTCACCCTCACTCTAACCCAAATCCTATCCCTAACACTAACCCTAACCCTAACCCTCCCCCTGACTCTCACTCTAACCCTAAACCTAAAACTAACACTTACCCTAACCCTGAACCTAAACCTCACCCTAACCCTAACTCTAAACCTAAACCTCAAACTCACCCAAACCCTAACCAAAACCCTAAACATCACCCTAACACTAATCCTAACCCTAACTCACACCCTCACCCTCAGGCTAATCCTAATCCTAAGCCTAACCCTAACCCTCACACACACCCTAAACCTAACCCTAAACCTCAACCTAACCCTAACCCTCACCCTCAACCTCAGCCTAACCCTAAGCCTATCCATAATCCTAACCCTAACCCTCACACTCACCCTAACACAAACCCTAATCCTACTACTAACCCTAACCCTAACCCTCACCCTCAACCTAACCCTCACCTTAACCCTAACCTTAACATTAATCCTAACCCTAACCATCACCCTCAGCCTCACCCTAAACCTAACTCTAACACTAAACCTCACGCTAACTCTAAACCTAACCCTAACCCTAACCCTAAACCTCATCCTAGCCCTAATCCTAACCCTCACCCTCACCCTCACCATAACCTTAACCCTAACAGTAACGCTAACAATGACCCTAAACCTAACCCTTAGCCTCACCATAACTATAACCCTCACCCTAACCCTAACCCTCACCCTAACACTTACCCTCACCCTAACATGAATCCTAACCCTAACACTAAACCTCACACTATCCCTAAGCATCACCCTACACATAAACCTCACCCTAACCCTAACCCTCATCCTCACCCTAAAATTCACACTAACCCTAACCCTAAACCTCCATCTAACCCTGAAACTAACCTTAACCCTAACATTTACCCTAATCCTAACCCTAGACCTAACCCTCTAACTAAACCTAAATCTAACCATAAACCGCACCCTCACCCTAACACTAGCCCTAACCCTAAACCTAACCCTAACTCTAACCCTAATCCTCACCCTCACCATCACTCTCAACATAACTCTAACCCTAACCAAAACAATAACAGTAATCCTAACCCTAAATCTAACCCTAACCCTAACCCTAACCCTAATGCTAAAACTCAACCTCACCCAAACCCTAATCCAAACCCTAAACGTCATCCTAACCCTAACCCTCACCCTCATCGTAAACCTAACGCTCATCCTAACACTCACCCTAACCCTAACCCTAACCCTAAACGTTACCCTATCACTAACCCTAATCCTCACCTTCACCCTAGCCCTCACCCTAACCTTAATCGTAAACCTAATCCTCATCCTAACCCTCACCCTAACTCTAAGCCTAACCCTAAACCTAACCCCAAACCTCACTGTAACCCTAACCCTAACCCTAACACTAACACTAACCCTAAACCTAACCCGAAACCTAACCCTAATCCTCAGACTCACCCTCACCCTAACCCAAACCCTAACCCTCATCCTAACTCTAATCCTAACCCTAACCCTAATCCTAATCCTCAAACTCACCATCACCCTAACTCTAATCCTAAACCTCACCCTATCCCTAACCCTAACCCTCACTCTAACCCTCAGCCTAGCCCTCACCATTACACTTATCCTAACCGTAAACCTCATACTAACATTCACGCTAATCCTAAACTAACCCTTACCCTCACCCAAACACGAACCCTAACACTCACCCTCATGCTCGGCCTAAGCCTAAGCCTAACCTTAATCCCAATCCTCACCCTAACCCTAACTGTAACCCTAAACCTCACCCTCACCCTAACACTAACCCTAACCCTCATCCACACCCGCACCATAACCATAACCTTAAACCAAACCCTAACAATAACCCTAACCCTAATCCTAACGCTCACAATAACCATAACCGTCACCCTGACCCAAAACCTCAAGTTAAGACTTACGCTCACCATATCACTAACCCTAATGCTAACACTAACCTCACACTAACACTAACCCTAAATCTAACTCTAATCCTCCACCTCACCCTAACTAAGTCTAACCCTAACCATAACCCTAAACCTCACCCTAACCCTAACCCTCACACTCACCCTAAACATCACACGAACCATAAACCTCAGCCTAACACTAATCCCAACCCTCACCCTCACCCTAGCCTTCATCCTAACCCTAACCCTCATCCTCACCCTAAACCTCACACTAACTCTAACACTAATCCTCAATCTAATCCTCAACCTGACTCTAAAGCTAACACTAAGCCTCACCCTAACCCTAACCCTCAACCTTACCGTAACCTTCACCCTCAGCCTAACCCTCGCCTTTACCCTTACTGTCACCCCCACGCTAATGCACACCCTAAACCTACCTTTACCCTAACCCTAACTCTACCCCTAAACTTCAACCTCAACATAACCCTAACTCTAACACTAACCCTAATACTAAACCTGACCCAAACCCTAACCCTAACCCTCACCCTCAACATAAACGTAACCCTAACCCTAAAGGTAACAATAACCGTAAACCTAACCCTAACCCTCACACGAACCATAACCCACACCCTAACCCTAACCCTCACCCTTACACATACCCTCACCCTAACACTAACGCTAACCCTAACCCTAACAATAAAGCTCACCCTAATCCTAAACCTCACCCTAACCCTATACATAACCCTAATCCTCACCCTGACCCTAGCCCTCACCCTAACCCTAATTCTAACCATCACCCTCACCCTAACCCTAAACTTCATCCTCACCCTAAATCTCACACTAACCCTAATCCTAATCCCAAATCTAACCCTCACCCTAACCCTAACCTTAACCCTTACCCTAACCCCAAACTTTAACCTAACCCTCACCCTTACCTTAACCCTCAACCTCAACCTAAACATCACCTTTACCCTTATCACCATCACCCTAACCGTCACCCTAACCCTAAACTTCATTCCAACCCTCACCCAACCGTAAACCTAACAATCACCCTAACCCTAAACCTGAGCCTCAACCTCACCCTCAGCCTAACCCTAAGCCTAAGCCTAACCCTTAACCTGACCCTCACCCTAACCCTAGACCTCAACCTAACCCTAATCGTAATCCTAACCCTCATCTTGACACACATCCTAGCCCTAACCCTAACAATCACCCTAAACCTAATCTTCACCCCCATCCTCACACTCAGCCTAACCCTAGCCTAAGCCTAAACCTAACCCTAACCCTCACACTCACCCTCACCCTCACCTTAATCCTAACCCTAACCCTAAAAATAACACTAAGCCTCAACCTAAACCTCTCCCTAACCTTAACCCTAAAACCCTAACCCTCGACCTAACCCTCCAAATAACCCTAAATCTAACCCTAAATCTCACCCTCACCCAAACCCTAATCCTAACCCTAACCCTAAACCTCACCCTATCCCTATCCCTAACCCTCACCCTCACCCTCACCCTCATCACAAATCTAAGCCTAACCCTAACAATAACACTAATCCTAACCCTAAACCTAACCCAAACCCTAACCCTAATCCTAACACTCACTTTCATGCTAAGACTAATCCTAACCCTAACCCTCACCCTAACCCTAATCCTCATTCTCACCATAACCCTCATCCTCACCCTAACCCTAATCCTAACCCTAATCCTCATCCTTACCCTCACCCTAACCCTAACCTTAAACCTCACCGTAGCCCTAACCCTAAGCCTAATCCTCATCGTAACCCTAAAACTCATGCTTACCATAACTCTAACCATAATCCTCACCTTATCCCTAAACATAATCAAACCCTAACTCTCACCCTAACCATAACCCTAACCCTCATCCTTACCCTAACCCTCACCCTTAACCTCACCCTAATCCTAACCCTCACCCTAAACCTCACCCTAACCCTAACCCTCACCCTCACCCTCACACTCACCATAACTCTAACCCTAACACTAACAATAACACTAATCCTAAACCGAAACCTAACCCTAACCCTAATCCTAACACTCATCCTCACACTAACCCTAATCCTAAACCAAACCCTCACCCTAACCCTAATCATCACCCTCACCATAACACTAACCCTCAACCTAACTCTCACCCTAACCCTAAACCTTAATCTAACACTAACCCTAACCCTCAACTTCACCCTAGCCCTCACCCTAACACTAATCCTAACCCTAAACCTCATCCTTACCCTCACCCTAACCCTAACCTTAACCCTCACCCTAGCCCTAACCCTAACCCTAATCCTCAACGTAACCCTAAACCTCATGCTCACCTTAAACCGAACCCTAAGCCTCACCCTAACCATAAACATAACTGAACCCTAACTCTCACCCTAACCCTAACCCTAACCCTAAAACTTAATCTAACACTAACCCTAACCCTCATCCTCACCCTCAGCCTAACCCTAAGCCAAAACCTAACCCTAGCCCTAACGCTCACACTCACCCTAACCCTTACCCTAAACCTAACCCTAACCCTAAGCCTAACCCTCACCCTCAACCTAACCCTCACCCTAGCCCTAAATGTCACACTAACCCCAAACCTAACCCTCGACCTCAGCCTCATCCTACCCCTAACTCTAACCCTAAACTTCACCATCACCCTAACACTAACCCTACCCCAACCCTAAACCTCACCCTCACCCTAGCGCTCACACTCAACCTACAACTAACCATAACCCTCACCCTCACCCTAACCCTAATCCGATCCCTCACCCTCAACCTAACCCTAACACTCACCCTCACCATAACCCTTACCCTAACCCTCAACCTAACCCTAAACTTAACCCAAACACTAACTCTCACCTTTACCATAATCCTAATGATCAAGCTAAACCTAACCCTAAACCTCATCCTCACTCTAGCCTCACCCAACCCTAAACCTAACCCTATCCCTTTTCCTAACCCTCCCCCTAACCCTTACCCTAACCCTCATCCTAACACTAACCCTCAGCCTCAACCTCACCCTCAGACTAACCCTAAGCCTAACACTAAACCTAACCCTAACACACAAACTCACCCTCACCGTAAACCTCACCCTAACCCTAACCCTCATCTTAACCCTCCACATAACCCTAAACCTAACCCTAACACTAACCCACACCCTCACCCTCAATCTAATCCTAAGCCTAACCCTAATTCTCACCCTCACACTCACCGTAACCCTAAACCTAAACCTCACCCTAACCCTAACCCTCACCCTCAACCTCAGACTAACCCTAAGCCTATCCCTAAACCTATGCCTAACCCTCACACTCACCCTCACCCTAACCCTAATCCTACTCCTAACCCTAATCCTAACCCTCAGCCTCAACCTAACCCTCACCTTAAGCCTAAGCTTAACATTAATCCTAACCCTAACCCTCACCCTCAGCCTCACCCTAACACTAACTCTAACACTAAACCTCACCCTGACCCTCAACCTAAACCTCACGCTCACCCTAGCCCTCTCCCTAACCTTAATCCTAACACTAACCCTCATGCTAACCCTCCCCCAAACCCTTACCCTAACCCTCACCCAAACCCTAATCCTCACCCTCACCCTCACCCTCAGCCTAACCTGAAGCCTAACCCTAAACCTAACACTAACTTACACACTCAACCTCAACTTAACCCTAATCCTAACCCTAACCCTCACCCTCACCCTCAGTGTAACCCTAAGCCTAACCCTAACCCTAACCCTAAACCCTCACACTCACCCTAACCCTTACCCTAATCCTTATCCTAAACCTAACCCTAACCCTCACCCTCAGCCTCACCTTAAACATAACTCTAATTCTAAACTTCAGCCTCACCCTAACCCTAACTCTAACCCTAACCCTAAACCTCACCCTAACCTTAACCTTAAACCTCACCCTCACCCTAGCCCGCACCCTAACCCTAACCCTAATCCTAATCCTAACCCTCATCCTAACCCTCCCCCTAACCTTAACCCTAACCCTCACCCTAACCTTAACCCTCACCCTTACCCTCACTCTAACACTGACACTTACACTAACCTAAAACCTAACACTAACTGGAAAACTAACACTCAACCTCAGCTTCACCCTAACCCTAACTCTAACCGTAAACCTCACCCTCACCCTAACCCTAACCCTAATCCTAACCCTAACCCTCACCCTAACCCTAACCCTCACCCTCACTGTAACCCTAAACCTCATCCTAACCCTCACCCTAATCCTAACCCTAAGCCTTAACCTAACACTAACCCTAGTTCTCACCCTCACCCTATCCTTCACCCTAACACTAATCATAACCCTAATCCTCATCCTAACCCTCATCCTAACCCTAAAACTACCCTAATCCTTAACCTAACCCGAACCTCAACCTATCCCTAACCCTAATGCTCACCATATCCCTAACCCTAACCCTCACCCTAACCCTGAACTTAACTGAACCCTAACTCTTTTTTTTTAATTTAATTTTATTTTATTTGAGAACATACTGTACAGAGGGGTTACAATTACATTGGCAGGATAATGCATACATTTCTTACCAAGCATTGCAGCCTCCTCCTTTGTTTACCCTTCACCTCCCTTCCCAGCCTCCCCCCTCCCCCCCACCCAATCAAACCCCCCTCCCCCCCCACACCGACATTGTAAAGCTTGCTTTGACATGACATTTTGTAATTCTCCTTGTTGCAACAGGTCCACCTGAATCCTTAAACGACTTGTTGTCCCCATCTCCTCCACATGTTATACTGACATCAAATAAAGTGAAAGCGGGGGTTACACTGTGGGGGAGGGACATACAAAGCAACAAAAAAATAATCTTATAAATGCGTTAGAAACACATGCATGAAAGAAACGAAAACATTAAAATACATAACTAAGGATTCATTTTCCTAACATCACATTATCTGACCTTTTCTGCTTGACTCATACCTATACTAGATATTGCAAATAAGGGAAACCATGGGACCTATGTTTCTTTGGGCCTGGCTTACTTCACTTAATATAATTTTTTCTAAGCCTTTCCATTTCCTAACAAATGGGGAAATGTCATTCTTTCTGATGGAGGCATAGAATTCCATTGTGTATATATACCACATTTTCTTGATCCATTCATCTATTGAGGGGCATCTGGGTTGGTTCCAAATCTTAGCTATGGTAAATAATGCTGCAATAAACATAGTTGTGCTGGTAGCTTTAGTGTGGTCTTGTTTGTATACATTTGGGTAAATGCCCAAAAGTGGGATTGCTGGATCATACTGGAGATCTATGTGAAGTCTTTTGAGGAACCTCCATACTGCTTTCCAAAGTGGTTGAACAAGTTTACATTCCCACCAACAATGTAGTAAGGTTCCTTTCTGTCCACATCCCCTCCATCATCTGTTGTTGTTAGAGTTCTTGATTTTTGCTGTTCTAACTGGAGTGAGGTGATATCTCAATGTTGTTTTGATTTGCATTTCTTTTATGGCTAGGGATGTTGAACATTTCTTCATGTGTCTATTGGCCATCCTTCTTTCTTCTTCAGAGAAGCTTCTCTTTAAGTCTTTCGCCCACTTATTTATTGGGCAGTTGATTCTTTGAGGATTTGTTGTTGGGTGGTTTAATTTTTTGAGTTCCAAGTATATTTTAGATATGAGACCCTTGTCCGTTGTATGGCTAGTAAAGATCTTCTCCCAATCGGTGGGCTTTCTATTGATCTTGCTAGCTATGTCATTTGCCCTGCAGAAGCTCTGCAACCTTATGTAATCCCATTTGTCCAACCTTTCTTTGATTTGTTGTGTTTCTGGGTCTCTATTCAGAAAATTTCGGCCTGAGCCAAGGAGACCTAGGGTTTCTCCTATTCCATCCTGTAATGTTTTCAGAGTGTCTGCTTTGAGTTCAAGGTCTTTGATCCATTTGGAGTTGATTCTGGTGCAGGGTGATATATAAGGAGCTAGCTTTAGTTTTCTACATGTAGTTAACCAATTTTACCAGCACCATTTACTGAAGAGGCTGTCTTTCGTCCATTCTATTGTTTTAGCTTCCTTATCGAAGATTAGATGGCTATAGGTCTGTAGGTTCATTTCTGGGTTTTCTGAACCTTAACTCTTACCCTAATCCAAACCCTCACCCGAACCCTAACCCTAACGCTCACCATAACCCTAACCCTAATCCTAACACTCACCCTAACCCTCACCCTAACACTAAACCAAACCGTCGCCCTCACTCTAATACTAACACCAATCCAAACCCTAACCTTCACCCTCAACCTCACCCTTAGCCTAAACCTAAACCTAACACACACACTCAAACTCACCCTAACCCAAATCCTAACCCTAACCCTCACCGTCACCCTAACTCTAACCCCAAACCTCACCTTCATCATAATCCTCATTCTAACCCTAACCCAAACCCTAAACCTCACCCTCACCCTAACCCTATGCCTCACCCTCACCGTAACCAAAACCCTAAACCTAACCCTAACAATAACCCTAACCCTAATCCTAACGCTCACCCAAACCATAACACTCACCCTAACCCAAAACCTCACATTAAAACTTACCCTCAACCTAACACTAACCCTAACCCTAACACTAACCCTCACATTAACCCTAACCATAACCCTAACCCTAAACCTCAACCTAACCCTCACCCTCACCCTAACTCTAACACTAACCCTATCCCTAACCCTAACCCTAACCCTCCCCCTAACCCTATATCTAACCCTAAACCTCATTCTCACACTAACACTAACCCTAACCCTAAACCACACCCTAACCCTAACCCTAACCCTCACGCGCACCCACAACCTCAACCTAACCCTAAGCCTAAGCCTAGCCCTCACCATAACCGTCACACTCACCCTCACCCTAAATCTAATACTAAACCTAACACTATCCCTAAACCTCAACCTAACCCTCACCCTAACCCTAAACCTAACCATCACCCTAACCCTAACCCTCACCCTCAACGTCACGCTCAGCCTAACCCGAAGCCTAAGCTTAACCCTTACCCTAAACCTCACCCACACCCTAGCCCTCACCCTAACCCTAATCCTAATCCTAATCCTAATCCTCATCCTAACCCTCACCCTAGCCCCAACCTTAACCACCACCCTAAACCTAATCTTCAACCCCACCCTCACCCTCAGCCTAACTATAAGCCTAATTCTAAGACTAACCCTAAACCTCACCCTCACACTCACACTCACACTACTCCTAAAACTAACCCTGACCATAACCCTAAACCTCAACCTAACCCTCACCCTAAACTTAACCCTAAAACTAACCCTAACCCTAACCCTCGACCTAAACCTCCAACTAACGCTAAATCTAACCTAAACCTCACCCTCACCCTAACCCTAATCCTAACACTAACCCTAAACCTTACCCTAAACCTAACCCTAACCCTCACCCTCACCCTCACGGTAACTCTAACCCTAACCCTAACAATAACACTAACCCTAACCCAAACCATCACCCTAACCCTAATCTTCACCCCCACCCTCACCCTGAGCCTAGCCCTCACACTAACGGTCACAGTCACCCTCACCCTAACCCTAATACTAAACCTAACCCTATCCCTAAACCTCAACCTAACCCTCATCATCCCCTAACCCTAACACTAACAATAACCCTAAACCTCCCTCTAACCCTCCCCCTAACACTAACTCTAACGTTAAACCTCACCCACACCCTAACCCTAACCATAAACCTCACGCTAAACCTCACCCTAACCCTAACCTTAACCCTCACCCTCAATCTCACCGTAACTCTAAACCTAACCCTAAAAATAACACTAACCCTAACCTTAACCCTAATATTATCCATAATCCTCACCATCAGCCTCAACCTCAGTGCAAACTTAACCCTAACCATAACACTAACAATAACCCTAATCCTAAACCTAACCCTAATACTCAACCCCACCCTCACCCTCAGCCGAAACCTAAGCCTAACCCTAACACTAACCTAACTGTAACCATAACCCTAACCCTAACACTAACACTAAACCCAACCCTAAATCTAACCCTAATCCTCAGCATCACCCTCATCCTAACCAAAACCATAACCTTACCCTCACCCTAACCCTAAGCCTAACCCTAACACTGACCCTCAGACTCATCCTCAACCTGACCCTAACCCTAAACCTACCCTATCCCTAAAACTAACCCTCACCCTAACCATCACACTAGTCCTCACCCTAACACTAATCCTAACCCTAAACCTCATCCTAAACCTCACCCTAAAACTAACCGTAACCCGCACCCTAACCCTAACTCTAACCCTCACCCTCATGCTTGGCCTAAGCCTAAGCCTAAGCCTAAGTGTAACTCTAACCCAAACCTTCACCCTAACACTGACCCTAACACTACCCCTAACTCTAACCGTAAAACTCACTCTCACCCTAACCCTAACTCTAACCCATACCCTAAACCTAAACCTCATACTAACCCTAACCCTCACCCTCACCCTCACCCTCACCGTAACCGTAACCCTAACCCTAACAATAACCCTAACCCTAACTCTAACACTCAACATAACCATAACCCTCACCCTGACCCTAACCCTCACCCTAACACTTACCCTCACCCTAACACTAACCCTAAAACTAACACTAACACTCACACTAACCCTAATCATGACCCTAAACCTAAACCTAACCCTCACCCTCACCCTAGCCCTCACCCTAACCCTAACCTTCATCCTCACCCTAAACCACACACTAACCGTAACACTAATCCTCAATCTAACGCTCACCCACACCCTTCCCCTAACCCTAACCCTCACCCTAACCCTAAACCTCACCCCACTGTAACCCTGAACCTCAGCCTAACCCTCACGTTTAACCTTACCATCACCCCCACGCGAACCCTTTCCCTAAACCTAACCCTCACCCTAACTCTCACCCTAACCCTAATGACACCACAGAAACTCAACCTCACCCTAACCCTAAACCTGAACCTAACCCTAACCTTCAACCTCACCTAAAACCTTACACTAACCCTAACCCTAAATCTCAATTTAACCCTCATCATAACCCTAATCCTAACCATTAACCTAACCCTAAACCTAACCCTAACACTCACCCTTATCTTAACCCTAACCCCCAGCCTAAACCTCACCTTTATCCTTACCATCATCCTCACCCTAAACCTCCTCCTAACCCTAAACCTCATCCTAAACTTCACCCTAAGCGTAAAAGTAACCGTCACCCTAAACCTAACCATCACCCTCACCCTAGTACTCACCCTAAACCTAATCCTTACCCTAACCCTCATCCTAACCTTAAACCTAAACCTCACACTCACCCTCACCCTAACCCTAATCCTAACCCCACCCTAACCCTAACCCTAAACCTCACCCTCACCCTTACCCTAACCCTAAACCTAACCCTCACTCTCAACCTCACCCTCAGCCTAACCCTAAGCCTAACCCTAAACCAAAACCTAACACACACACTCACCCTCACCTTAACCTTAATCCTAACCCTAACACTAACCCTATACCTCCTCCTAACTCTCACCCTAACCCTAAACCTAACACTAGCCCTAAACCTAACCCTGAAGCTAACCCTCACCCTAACCCTAACTCTAACCCTAAACCCCACCCTCATTCTAAACCTCACCCTAAGCCTAACACTAAACCTCACCCTCACCCGTACCATAACCATAAACTTAAACGCAACCCTAACAATAACCCTAACCCTAATCCTAACCCTCAGACTAACCATAAGCCTCACCCTGACCCAACCCCTCACCCTAAGACTTACCCTGACTGTAACACTAACCCTAATGCTAACACTAACCCTCACACTAACACTAACCCTAAATTTAACCCTAAACCTCAACCTCACCCTAACCCTAACCCTAACCCTAAACCTCACCCTAAACCTAACCCTCACCCTCACCCTCACAGTAACCGTAACTCTATCCCAACCCCTAACAATAAACATAAACCTAACCCTAACACTCACCCTAACCATAACCCTCACCCTAACCCTAATGCTCACCCAAACTCTTACCCTCAACCTAACACTAATCCTAACCGTAACACTAACCCGCACACTAACCCTAAACATCACCGTAAACCTAAACCTCAGCCTAACACTAACCCCAACCCTCACCCTCACCCTAGCCTTCACCCTAATCCTAACCCTCATCCTCACACTAAACCTCACACTAACACTAACACTAATCCTCAATCTAACCCTCAACCTCAATCTAAAGCTAACACTAACCCTCACCCTAACCCTAACCCTCACCCTTAGTGTAACCCTCACCCTCAGCCTAACCCTCAACTTTACCCTTACTGTCACACCCACGCTAACCCGCACCTAACATTAACCCTCACCCTAACCCTAACTGTACGCCTAAACCTCACCCTCACCATAACCCTAACTCTAATCCTAACACTAACACTAAACCTCACCCTAAGCATAACCCTAACCCTCACCATCACCATAACCGTAACCCTAACCCTAAACCTAACAATAACCCTAACCCTAAACCTAACCCTCACACTAACCATAACCCACAACTTAACGCTAACCCTACCCCTAACACTAACCCTCAAATTAACTCTAAACCTCACCCTAATCAGAAACCTCACCCTAACCCTAACCCTAACCCTAATTCTAACCCTCACCCTAGCCCTCACCCTAACCCTAATTCTAACCATCACGCTGACCCTAACCCTAACCTTCATCCTCACCCTAAAGCTCACACTGACGCTAACCCTAATCCTCAATCTAACCCTCAATCTAACCCTAACCTTAACCCTTACCCTAACCCTAAACTTAACCCTAACACTCATTCTTATCTTAACCCTCACCCTCAGCCTAAACCTCATGTTTACCCTTACCATCATCCTCACCCTAACCCTCACCCTTCCCCTAAACCTCATCCTAACCCTCACCCTAACCATAAACCTAACCATCACCCTAACCCTAACCCTCACCCTCAACCTCATGCTCATCCTAACCCTTAGCCTAAGCTGAAAACTTACCCTAACCCTCACCCTCACCTTAGCCCTCATCCTAACCCTAATCCTAATCCTAACCCTCATCTTAACCGTCAACCTAGCCCTAATGCTAACCATCACCCTAAACCTAATCTTCACACCCACCCTCACACTCAGCCTAACCCTAAGCCTAAGGCTAACCCTAACCTTAACCCTAACACTCACCCTCACCCTCATCCTAATCCTAACCCTAACACTAACCATAACCCTAAACCTCAACCTAACCCTCACCCTAACCTTAAACCTAAAACTAAACCTAACCCTAACCCTCGACCTAACCCTGCAACTAAAATTAAATTTAACCCTAAACCTCACCCTCAAACTAACCCTAATCCTAGCCTTAACCCTAAACTTCACCATAACCCTAACCCTAACCCTCACTCTCACCCTCACCCTAAACATAACTCTAACCCTAACCCTAACAATTACACTAATCCTAAACCGAAACCTAACCCTAACCCTAACCCTAACTGTAATCCTAACACTCAACCTCATGCTAACTCTTATCCTAACTCTAACCCTTACCCTAACCCTAATCCTCACCATCACTGTTACCCTAACCCTCAACTTAACCCTCACCCTAACCCTAACCCTAAACCTAAACCTTAATCTAACACTAATCCTAACCCTCAAGCTCACCCTAGCCCTCACCCTAACCCTAATCCTCATCCTTACCCTCATCCTAAGCCTAAACTTAACCCTCATCCTAGCATTAACCCTAAGCCTAATCCTCAACTTAACCCTAATCCTCATGCTCACCGTAACCCTAACCCTAACCCTCACCCTAACCCTAAACATAACCGAACCCTAACTCTCACCCTAACCCTAACCCTACCACTCACCCTAAACCTAACCCTCACCCTCACCCTAACGCTAATCCTAACCCTAACGCTAAACCTCACTCTAAACCTAACCCTCACCCTCACCCTCACCCTCACCCTCACCATAACTCTAACCCTAACCCTAACAATAACACTAATCCAAAACCGAAACCTAACCCTAACCCTAACCCTAACACTAATCCTAACACTCATCCTCAGGCTAAACCTAATCCTAAACCTAGCCCTCACCCTAACCCTAATCATCACCCTGACCTTAACCCTAACCCTCAAACTTACCCTCACCCTAAACCTAAACTTAACCCTAAACCTTAATCTAACACTAACCCTAACCCTCACACTCACCCTAGCCCTAGCCCTCACCCTAACCCTAATCCTAACCCTAATCCTCATCCTAACCCTCACCCTAACCCTAACCTTAAAACTAACCTTAGCCCTAATCCTAAGCCTAATCCTCAACGTCACCCTAAACCTCATGCTCAACTTAACCCTCACCCTAACACTAACCCTAACCCTAAACCTTAAACTAACACTAACCCTAACCCTCACCCTCACCCTCAGCCTACCCCTAAGCCAAACCCTAACCCTAGCCCTAATGCTCACACTCACCGTAACCCTTACCCTAAACCTAATCCTAACCCTCACCCTCAACCTTATCCTCACCCTAACCCTAAATCTAACACTAAGCCTAACCCTAACCCTCAACCTCAGTCTCATCTTACACCTAACTATAAACGTAAACGTCACACTCAACCTAACACTAACCCTACCCCTAACCCCAAACCTCACCCTAACCCTAACCCTAACCCTAAAACTCACCCTCACCCTAGCCCTCATCCTAACACTAATCCTAACCCTAACCTTCATCCTAACCCTCACCCTAACACTAACCATAACCCTGACGCTCACCCTAACCCTAATCCGAATCCTCACCCTCATCCTAACCCTAACCCTTATCCTTAATGTAACCCTTACCTTAACCCTCAACCTAACCCTAAACTTAACCCAAACATTAACTCTCACCCTTACCATAATCCTAACCCTCAAGCAAACAATAACCCTAAACCTCATTCTCACCCTAGTCTCACCCAAACCTAATCCTGACCCTATCCCTTTTCCTAACCCTCCCCCTAACCCTTATCCTAACTCTCACCCTAACATTAACCCTCAGCCTCAACCTCACCCGCAGCCTAACCCTAAGCCTAACCATAAACCTACCATAACACACACACTCACCCTCACCCTAAACCTCACCCTAACACTAACCCTCATCCTAAACCTCCCCCTAACCCTAACCCTAACCCTAACATTAACCACACCCTCACCCTAAGCATAATCCTAAGCCTAAGCCTAACCCTAACCCTCACACTCACCCTAACCCTAACCCTAAACCTCACCCTAACCCTAACCCTCACACTCCACCTCAGCCTAACCTTAAGCCTTTCCCTAACCCTAGCCCTAATCCTCACCATCACCCTAACCCTAATCCTACTCCTAACCCTCACCCTAACCCTCAACCTAAACCTCACCTTAAGCCTAAGCCTAATATTAATCCAAACCCTAACCCTCACCCTCAGCATCACCCTAACCCTAATCCAAACACTAAACTTCACCCTGACCCTAAACCTAAACCTCCCCCTCACCCTAGCCCTCAGTCTAACCCTAATCCTAACAATAAACCTCATCCTAACCCTCCCCCTAACCCTTACCCTAACCCTCACCCTAAAACTAACACTTACCCTCAACCTCACCCTCAGCCTAACCCTAAGCCAAACCCTAAACATAACTCTAACACACACACTCACCCTCACCCTAACCCTAATCCTAACCCTAACCTCACCCTCACCCTCACCCTCAATGTAACCTTAAGCCTAACCCTAACCCTAACACTCACACTCACCCTAAACCTTACCCTAATGCTAATCCTAAACCTAACCCTAACACTCACCCTCAGCCTCAGCTTAAACCTGACTCTAACCTTAAACCTCACCCTCACCCTAACCCTAATCCTAACCCTAAACCTCACCGTTACCCTCACCCTCACCCTAACCTTAACCCTCACCCTAGGCTTAACCCTAAGCCGAATTCACAACTTAACCCTAAACCTCATGCTCACCGTAACCCTAACCCTATCCCTCACCCTAAAACTAAATATCACTGAACCCTAACTCTCACCCTAACCCTAACCCTAACCCTCACCCTAACCCTAAACATAAGCGAACCCTAACTCTCACCCTAACCCTAACCCTAACACTCACACTAACCCAAACCCTCACTCTCATCCTAACCTTAATCCTAACCCTAACACTAAACCTCACCCTAACCCTAATCCTCACCCTCACCCTCACACTCACCCTCACCATAACTGTAACCCTAACCCTAACAATAACACTAATCCTAACCCGAAACCTAACCCTAACCCTAACCCTAACCCTAATCCTAACACTCATCCTCAGGCTAATCCTAATCCTAAACCTAACCCTCACCCTAACCCTAATCATCACCCTGACGGTAAACCTAACCCTCAAACTTACCCTCACCCTAACCCTCAACCTCACCCTAGCCCTCAGCCTAACCCTAATCCTAACCCTAATCCTCATCCTTACCCTCATCCTAACCCGAACCTTAACCCTCACCCTAGCCCTAACCCTAAGCCTAATCCTCAACATAATCCTAAACCTCAAGCTCACCTTAACCGTAATCCTAACCCTCACCCTAACCCTAAACATACACAAACCCTAACTCTCACCCTAACCCTAACCCTAAACCTTAATCTAACACTTACCCTAACCCTCACCATCACCCTCAGCCTAACCCTAAGCCAAACCCTAACCCTAGTCCTAATGCTCACACTCACCCTAACCCTTACCCTAAACCTAATCCTAACCCTAAGCCTTACACTCACCATCAACCTAACCCTCACCCTAACCCTAAATCTAACACTAACCCTAACCAAAACCCTCAACCTCAGCTTCATCCTACTACCCCTAACTCTAACCGTAAACCTCACCCTCACCCTAACACTAACCCAACCCCTAACTCTTACCCTAACCCTCACCCTAACACTAACCCTCAGCCTCACCCTCATTCTCAGCCTAACCCTAAGCCTAAGCCTAACCCTAACTCTAACCCTAAACCTCACCCTCACCCTAACCCTAACCCAAACCCTAACACTAAACCTCACCCTAACCCTAAACCTAAACCTCACCCTAACCCTAGCCCTAAACCTCAATCTCACCCTAGCCCTCACCCTAACCCTAATCCTAATCCTAAAATTCACCCTAACCCTCCTCCTAACCCTAAACCTAACCCTCACGGTAACCCTAACCCTCATCCTCACACTCACCCTAACACTGAACCTTACCTTAACCCTAAACCTAACACTAACTGTCACCCTTACACTCAGCCTCCGCTTCACCCTAACCCTAACACTAACCCTAAACCTCATCCTCATCCTAACCCTTACCCTAAAACTAACCCTAACCCTCATTCTAACCATAACCCTCACCCTCACCTTAACCCTAAACCTCATCCTAACCCTCACCCTAACCCTAACTATAACGCCAAAACTTACCCTAACACTAACCCTAGTTCTCACCCTCACTCTAGCACTCACCCTAACACTAATCGTAAACCTATTCCTCATCCTAACCCTCACCCTAACCCTAAAATTAACCCTCATCCTTATTCTAAATCAAACCCTCAACCAAAACCTAAACCTAACGCTCACCATAACCCTAACCCTCTTCCTAACACTCATCCTAACCCTCACCCTAACACTAAACCAAACCCTCACCCTCACTCTCACACTAAGCCTAATCCTAACCCTAACCCTCACACTCAACCTCACCCTTTGCCTAACCCTTAGCCTAAACCTAAACCTAACCCTAACACACACACTCACCCTCACCCAAACCCTAATCCTAAACCTAACCCTCACCATCACCCTAACTCTAAACGTAAACCTCACGTTCATCCTAACCCTAACTCTAACCCTAACCCAAACCCTAAACCTCATCCTAACTCTAACCCTAAACCTCACCCTCACCGTAACCAAAACCCTAAACCTAACCCTAACAATAACCCTAACCCTAATCCTAACATTCACCCTAACCATAACACTCACCCTAACCCAAACCCTCAGCCTAACACTTACCCTCACCCTAAAACTAACCCTAACCCTAACACTAACCCTCACACTAACCCTAACCATAACCCTAACCCTAAACGTCAACCTAACCCTCACCTTCACCCTAACTCTAACACTTATCCTATCCCTAACCCTCACCCTAACCCTCCCCCTAACCCTATATCTAACCCTAAAACTCACCCTCACACTAACCCTAACCCTAACCCTAAACCCCACCCTAACCTTAACCCTAACCCTCACCCGCACCCTCACACTCACCGTAACTCTAACCCTAACCCTAACAATAACACTAACCCTAACCCAAACCATCACCCTAACCCTAATCCTCACCCCCTACCTCACACTCAGCCTAACCCTAAGCCTAAGCCTAGCCCTCACCCTAACCATCACACTCACCCTCAAACTCACCCTAATACTAAACCTTACCCAATCCCTAAACCTCAACCTAACCCTCAACCTCCCCGTAACCCTAACACTAACAATAACGCTAAACCTCTCCCTAACCCTTAACCTAACACTAACTCTAACCGTAAACCTCACCCTCACCCTAACCCTAACCCTAAACCTCACGCTAAACCTCACCCTAACCCTAACCCTCACCCTCACCCTCAATCTCACCATAACTCTAAACCTAACCCTAAAAATAACACTAACCCTAACCCTAAACCTAACCCTAACACTTACCCTCATGCTTGGCCTAAGCCTAAGCCTAAGTGTAACTCTAACCCAAACCCTCAGCCTAATACTAACCCTAACACTAACCCTAACTTTAACCGTAAACCTCATTCTCACCCTAACCCTAACTCTAACCCTTACCCTAAACCTAAACCTCATACTAACACTAACCCTAAACCTCAACCTCACCCTCACCGTAACCGTAAACGTAACCCTAACCCTAACAATAACCAAACACTAACCCTAACCCTCAACCTAACCATAACCCTCACCCTAACACTAACACTTACATTAACCCTAATCATCATCTTAACACTAAACCTCACCCTAAACCTAAACCTAAACCTCACCCTCACCCTAGCCCTCACAATAACCCTGACTCTCATCCTCACCCTAAACCTCACACTAACCCGAAAACTAATCCTCAATCTAACCCTCACCCACACCCTTCCCCTAACCCTAACCCACAACCTAACCCTCAACCTCACCCCAATGTAAACCTCACCCTCAGCCTAACCCTCACGTTTACCCTTACCATCACCCCCACACTAAACCTTACCCTAACCCTAACCCTCACGCTAACCATCAACCTAAACCTAATGCCACCCAAAACCGCAGCCTCACCCTTACCCTAACCCTAATCCTCATCCTCACCCTAAACCTTACACTAATCCTAAACTTAAACCTAAATTTAACCCTCATCCTAAACCTAATCCTAAACCTTACCCTAACCCTTAACCTAACCCTCACCCTAACACTCACCCTAACCCTATCTCTTACACTAACCTTAAACCTAACCCTCAACCTCAGCCTCACCCTTACCCTAACTCTAACCCTAAACCTCATCCTCATCCTAAGCCTAACCCTAACCCTAAACCTAAACCTCACCCTAACCCTAACCCTAAACCTCAACCTCACCCTAGCCCTCACACTAATCCTAATCCTAAACCTCATCCTATCCTTCACCCTAACACTAACCCTAACCCTCACCCTCACCCTCACCCTAACCCTAACCCTCAACCTAACCCTAACCCTCACCCTAACAGTAACCTTACCCTAACAGTCACCCTGACCATAAACTTAACCCGAACCCTATCTGTCACTGTAAACCTAACCCTCACCCTAACCCTCACCCAAGCCCTCACCCTAAAACTAATCCTAAACAAAAACCTCATCTCAACCCTTACACTAACCCTAACCCTAACCCTCACCCTATCCCGAACCCTAACCCTACCCCTGATGCTCAGCCTAGGCCAAAGCCTGAGCCTAACCTTAACCTTAACCTTAACACTAACCCTAACTCTAACCCTAAATCTCACCCTCACCCTCACCCTAAACCTAACCCTATCAATAACCCTAACCCTAACCCTTACCCTCACCCTAACCCTAACCCTCACCCTAAACATAATCCTCACACTAACCCCAACCCTCACCCTAACAATTACCCTCTCCCTAACTCTAACATTAACCCTAACACTAACCCTCACACTAACCCTAAACATCACCCTAACGCTAAACCTCACCCTAACACTAAACCTAACCCTCACCCTCATCCTAGTTCTCACTCTAGCCCTAACCCTCATCCTCACCCTAAACCTTACACTAACCCTAACACTAATCCTCAATCTAACCCTCACCCTCACCCTAAACCTAACACTAAACCTCACCATAACTCTAAACCTCACCCTTACCGTAACCCTCACCCTCAGCCTAACCCTCACCTTTACCCGTAACGTCACCCCCACCCAAACCCGCACCCTAAACCTAACCCTCACCCTATCTCTCACCCTAAGCCTAACTCTACCCCTAAAGCTCAACCTCACCCTAACCCTAACTCTAACCATAACCTGAACACTAACCCTCACCCTAACCCTAACCCTAACCCTCACCCTCACCCTCACTGTATCCGTAAACCTTTCCCTAAACCTAACAATAACCCTAAACCTAACGCTAACCCTCACCCTAATCATAACACTCACCCTACCCCTCACCCTCACCCTGACACTTACAATCACACTAACAATAACCCTAACCCTAACACTAACCCTCACACTAAACATAACACCCTAATCCTAAACCTCACCTTAACCCTAACCATGAACCTAGCACTCACCCTCACCTTTAGCCCTCACCCTAACCCTCATCCTCACCCTAAACCTCACACTAACCCTAACCCTAATTCTCAATCTAACCCTCACCCTAACCCTAACCCTAACAGTTACCCTAAACCTAAACCTAAACCTGACACTCACCCTTATCTTAACCCTCACCCTCAGCCTAAACTTCAACTTTATCCTTACCACCATCTTCACCCTAACCCTCACTCTAACCCTAAACCTCATCCTAACCCTCACCGTAACCGTAAACCTAACCATCACCCTAACCCTAAACCTCACCCTCAACCACACGCTCAGCCTAATCCTAAGCCTAAGCCTAACCCTTAACCTAACCTTCACCATCACCCTAGCCCTCACCCTAACCCTAATCCTAAACCTAACCCTCATCCTAACCCTCACTCTAACCCTAAACCTAACCAACACGCTAACCCTAATCCACACCCCCATCCTCACCCTCAGCCTAACCCTAAGCCTAAACCTAACCCTAACCCTCACACTCACCCTAAACCTAATCTTAACCCTAACCCTAAGCATAACCCTAAACCTCATCCTAACCGTCACCCTAACTTTAACCCTAACACTATCCCTAACCCTCACCCTCGACATAACCCTCCAAGTAACCCTAAATATAAACATAAACCTCAACCTCATCTTAAAACTAATCCTTACCCTAACCCTAAACAATTACCTTATCCCTAACCCTAACCCTCACCCTCATGCTCAGCCTAAGCCTCAGCCTAAGCCTAACACTAACCCTAAACCTAATGCTCACCCTTATCCTAACCCTAACACTAACCCTAAGTCTAACCCTAAATCTCACCCTCACCCTAACCCTAACCGTAAATCTCACACTAAACCTAAACCTAAACCTCACCCTCACCATAGCCCTCACCCTAATCCTAATCCTAACCCGGATCCTATCCCTTACCCTAACACTAACCCTAACCCTCACCCTCAAACTCACCCTAACCCTAATCCTAACCCTAACCCTCAACCTAACCCTAACACTCACCATCACCGTAACACTTACCCTAAAAGTCACCCTGACCCTAAACTTAAACCGAACCCTAACTCTCACCCTAACCCTTACCCTAACCCTAACCCTCACACTCACCCACACCCAAACACTAATCCTAAACCTATCCACATCCCTAAACCTAAGCCTCACACTAACCCTCACCCTACCCCTCACTCTAACCCTAATCCTAACCTTAAACCTCATCCTAACACTCACCCTAACCCTAACCTTAACCCTCACCCTATTCTGAATCCTAACCCTCATCCTGATGCTCGGCCTAAGCATAAGCCTAAGCCTAATCCTAACCCTAACCCTTACCCTAACCCTAACCCTTACACTAACCTTAAATCTAACCCTAAATCTCACCCTCAACCTAACCCGAACCCTATCAATAACCCTAAACCTAACTCTAACCCTCACCCTCACCCTAAAAATAACCGTCAACCTAACCGTAACCCTCACCCTAACACTAACCGTCACCCTAAAACTAACCCTCACACTAACCCTAAACATAACCCTAACCCTAAAACTCACCCTAACACTAACCCTAAACCTCAGCCTCACCCTAGCTCTCACACTAACCCTAACCCTCAGCCTCACACTAAACCTCACACTAACCCTAACACTTATCCTCAATCTAACCCTAACCCTCACCCTAACCCTAATCCTAACCCTAACCCTAAACCTCAACCTAACTCTCACCCTAACCTTAACCCTAACACTAACCCTACACCTAACTCTCACCCTCACCCTAACAATAACCCTAACCCTAAACCTCACCCTAATCCTAACCCTAAACCTCATCCTCACCCTAGGCCTCACCCTAACCCTAATTCTAACCCAATACTTCTTCCTTACCCTCACCCTAACACTAACCCTAAACGTCACCCTAACCCTAACCCTAATCCTAACTCTAACCCTCAAAATAACCCTAACCCTCACCCTCACTGTAATCCTTAATCTAAACCTCAACCTAACCCTAAACTTAACGCAAACCCTAACTCGCGCCCTAAAACTAAACCTAACCCTTAACTAAACCCTAATAGTCAACCTGACCGTAACCCTCACCTCAACCTAACCCTCACGTTTACCCTTACTGTCAGCCCTACCCTAACCATCACCCTAACCCTAATACTCACCCTAAACCTCAGTCTAAAACTAACCCTACCCCTAAACCTCCCCCTCACCCTAACAATAACTCTAACCTATCCTTAACACTAAACCTAACCCTAACCGTTACCTTCAAACTAACCCTAACCCTCACCCTCACCCAAACCCTCATCCTAAAACTAAGGCTAACCCTAACCCTAACCGTAACCCTCACACTCAACCTAACCATAACCCTAAACCTAAAAATAACCCTAACCATAACCCTAACCCGCACCCTAACCATAACCCTCACCCTAACCCTAACCCTCACCCTAACACTAAATCTCACCCTAAATCTAACCCTAAACCTCACACTAACCCTCACACTAACCCTAAACCTCACCCTAATCCTAAACCTCACCCTAACCCTAACCATAATCCTAACCCTCACCCTCACCCTAGACCTCACCCTAACCCTAACACTAACCCTCACACTCACACTAACCCTAACCCTCATCCTCACCCTAAACCTCACACTAACCCTAACACTAATCCTCAATCTAAACCTCACCCTAACCCTAAACCTAACCCTAACCCTTACCCTTAACTTAAACCTCACCCTCAGCCTAAACCTCACCTTTACCCTTACCATCATCCTCACCCTAAACCTCACCCTAACCCTAAACCTCATCCTAACCCTCACCCTAAACATAAACCTAAACATCACCCTAAACCTAACACTCACCCTCACCCTAGACCTCACCCTAACCCTAATCCTAATTCTAACCCTCATCCTAACACTCACCCTAACACTAACCCTAACCATCACCCTAAACCTAATCCTCACCCCCACCCTCACCCTCAGCTTAAACCTAAGCCTAAGCCAAACGCTAACCCTAACCCTCACACTCACCCTCATCCTCACCCTAATCCTAACCCTAACCCTAACCACAACCCTAAACCTCAACCTAACCTTCACCCCATCCTTAACCCTAAAACTAACCCTAACCCTAACCCTCGACCTAACCCTCCAACTAACCGTAAATCTAACCCTAAACCTCAAGCTTACCCTAACCCTCATACTAACCCTATCCCTAAACCTCACCCTAACCCTAAACCTCACCCTCACCCTCACCTACACCCTCAACATTTCTCTAACCCTAACCCTAACACTAACAATAACCCTAACCCTAACCCTAACCAACACCCTAACCCTCAACATAACGTTTACCCTCACCCTAACACTAACCCTAACCCTAACACTAAACCTCACACTAACCCTAAACATTACCCTAACCATAAACCTCACCCTAACACTAACCCTAAAACTCACCCTTTCCCTAGACGTTGCCCTAACCCTAACCCTCATCCTCACCCTAAACTTCACACTAACCCTAAAACTAATCCTCAATCTAACCCTCACCCTCACCCTATCCCTAACCCTAACACTCACCCTAACCTTAAACCTCACCCTTCCCGTAACCCTCACCCTCAGCCTAACCCTCAACTTTACCCTTACCGTCACCCTCACCCTAACCCTCACTCTAAGCCTAACCCTCCCCCTACCCCTAACTCTACAGCTAAAAACAACCTCACCTTAACCCTAACTCTAACACTGAGCCTAAAACTAACCCTCACCTGAAGCCTAAGTGTAACCTTCACCCTAACCCTAATCCTCACCCCCACCGTCACCATCAGCCTAACCCTAAGCCTAAGCCTAAGCCTAACCCTAAACCTCAAACTCAGGCTCACCCTAACCGAATCCTAACCCCAACCCTAACACTAACCCTAAGCCTCAACCTAAACCTCAACCTAATCCTAACACTCAACCTGACCCTCACCCTCAACATAACTCTAACCCTAACCCTAACAATAACAGTAATCCTAACGCTAAACCTAACCCTAACCCTAACCTAACCCTAATGCTAACACTCAACCTCAACCTAAACCTAACCCTAACCCTAACCTTAACCCTAACCCTAACTCTCACCGTAACACTATCCCTCATCTTAATCCTCACCCTAATCCTAACCCTAACCCTAAACCATACTCTAACACTAACCCTAATCCTCACCCTAAGCCTAAGCCTAACCCTAAACCTAACCCTCACACTCACCCTCACCCTCACCCTAATCTTAAACCTAACCCTAACCGAAACCCTAAACTTCAACCTAACACTCAGCCTAACCTTAATCCTAAAACTAAACCTAACCCTCACCCTCGACCTAACCCTCTGACTAACCCTAAATCTAACCTAAAACTCACCCTCACCCTAACCCTAATCCTAAACCCTAACCCTAAACCTCAATCTAACCCTAACCCTAACCCTCACCCTCACTGTCACCCTGACAATAACTCTAACACTAACCCTAACTATAACACTAATCCTAACCCTAACCCTAACCCTAATGCTAATACTCACACTCAAGCTAACCCTAATCCTAACCCTAACCCTCAGCCTAACCCTAATCCTCACTCTCACTCTAACCCTAACCCTCAACCTAATCCTCACCCTAACCCTAACCCTAATCCTAAACCATAATCTAACACTAAACCTAAACCTCAACCTCACCCTAGCCCTCACCCTAACCCTAATCCTAATCCTAATCCTCATCTTTACCCTCACCCTAAACCTAACCTTAACCCTCACCCTAACCCTAATTCTAACCCTAACTCTCAACCTAACCGTAACCCTCACACTCACCCTAAACCTAAACCTCACCCCCACCCTCACCCTCAGTCTAACCTTAAGCCTAACCCTAACCCTAACCATATCGCTCACACTCACCCTAACCCTGACCCTAAACATAATCCTAACCCTAAGCCTAACCCTCACACTCAACCTAAACCTCACCCTAACCCTAAATCTAACACTAACACTAACACTAACACTCAAACTCAGCCTCAACCTAACCCTAACTCTAACCCTAAACCTCACCCTCACCCTAACCCTAACACTAACCCTCACCCTAAACCTCACCCTAACCCTAACCCTAAACCTCACCCTCACCCTAGCACTCACCAAAACCTTAATCCTAAGCCTAACCCTCATCGTAACCCTCACCCTAACACTAAACCTAACCCTCACCGTCACATTCACCCTAACCCTAATCCGAACCCTAACCCTCAACCTAACCCTAACCCTCATCCTCACCGTAACCCTTACCCTAACCCTCAACCTAACTCTAAACTTAAACCGAACCCTAATTCTCACCCTTACCCTAACCCTCACCCTCACTCCAAACCTAACCCTAAACCTCACCCTCACCCTAGCCCTCACCAAACACTAATCCTTACCCTAACCCTCTTCCTAACCCTACCCCTAAGCCTTACCCTAACCCTCACCCTAACTCTAACCATAACCCTCAAACTCACCCTCAGAATAACCCCAAGCCTAACCTTAAACCTAACCCTAACACACACAATCACACTCATCCTAACCCTAATCCTAACCCTAAACCTCATCCTAACCCTCCCCATAACCCTAAACCTCATCCTAACCCTAACACACACCCTCACCCTCAGCCTAATCCTAAGCCTAACCCTCATCCTAACCCTCACACTCACCCTAACCCTAACCCTACACCTCACGCTAACCCTAACCCTAACCCTCAACCTCAGCCTAACCCTAAGCCTATCCCTAACCCTAACCCTAAACCTCACACTCACCCTAATCCTAACCCTAAACCTACTCCTAACACTAACCCTAACACTAACCCTCAAACTAACCCTCACCAGAAGCCTAACCCTAACATTAATTCTAACCCTAAACCTCACCCTCAGCCTCACCCTAACCCTAACTCTAAAAATAAAACTTATCCTAACACCAACCCTAAATATAACCCTAAACCTGACCCTCAACCTAACCCTAACCCTAACCCTAACCGTAAACCCCACCCTAACCCTAACCCTAACCCTCACCTGCACCCTCACCCTCACTATAACTCTGACACTAACACTAACAATAACACTAATCCTAATCAGAACTATCACCCTAAACCTAACCCTCACACTCATGCTGTGCGTAAGTATAAGCCTAACCTAACCCTAAACCTCACCCTAACCTTAACCCTATCACAAACCCTAACTCTAACCCTAAACTTCACTGTCACCCTAACCCTAATTCTATCCCTAACCCTAAACCTAAACCTCATCCTAACCCAAACCATAACCCGCACCCTCATCAACACCGTAACCGTAAACCTAACCCTAACCACAACCTTAACCATAACCCTAATCCTCACCCTAACCATAACACTCACCCTAAAGCTAACCCTCATCATAACACTTACCCTAACCCTAAAAATAACCCTAAACCTAACACTAAACATCACACTAACCCTAACCATCGCCCTAACCATAAACCTCACACTAACCCTATCCCTAACCCTCATCCAACCCTAGCCCTCACCCTAAACCTAACCTTCATCCTCACCCTAACCCTCAACCTCACCCTCAGCCTAACCCTAACGCTAAACCTAAACCTAAAACTAACCCTCACCTGAAGCCTAAGTGTAACCTTCACCCTAACCCTAATCCTCACCCCCACCGTCACCATCAGCCTAACCCTAAGCCTAAGCCTAAGCCTAACCCTAAACCTCAAACTCAGGCTCACCCTAACCGAATCCTAACCCCAACCCTAACACTAACCCTAAGCCTCAACCTAAACCTCAACCTAATCCTAACACTCAACCTGACCCTCACCCTCAACATAACTCTAACCCTAACCCTAACAATAACAGTAATCCTAACGCTAAACCTAACCCTAACCCTAACCTAACCCTAATGCTAACACTCAACCTCAACCTAAACCTAACCCTAACCCTAACCTTAACCCTAACCCTAACTCTCACCGTAACACTATCCCTCATCTTAATCCTCACCCTAATCCTAACCCTAACCCTAAACCATACTCTAACACTAACCCTAATCCTCACCCTAAGCCTAAGCCTAACCCTAAACCTAACCCTCACACTCACCCTCACCCTCACCCTAATCTTAAACCTAACCCTAACCGAAACCCTAAACTTCAACCTAACACTCAGCCTAACCTTAATCCTAAAACTAAACCTAACCCTCACCCTCGACCTAACCCTCTGACTAACCCTAAATCTAACCTAAAACTCACCCTCACCCTAACCCTAATCCTAAACCCTAACCCTAAACCTCAATCTAACCCTAACCCTAACCCTCACCCTCACTGTCACCCTGACAATAACTCTAACACTAACCCTAACTATAACACTAATCCTAACCCTAACCCTAACCCTAATGCTAATACTCACACTCAAGCTAACCCTAATCCTAACCCTAACCCTCAGCCTAACCCTAATCCTCACTCTCACTCTAACCCTAACCCTCAACCTAATCCTCACCCTAACCCTAACCCTAATCCTAAACCATAATCTAACACTAAACCTAAACCTCAACCTCACCCTAGCCCTCACCCTAACCCTAATCCTAATCCTAATCCTCATCTTTACCCTCACCCTAAACCTAACCTTAACCCTCACCCTAACCCTAATTCTAACCCTAACTCTCAACCTAACCGTAACCCTCACACTCACCCTAAACCTAAACCTCACCCCCACCCTCACCCTCAGTCTAACCTTAAGCCTAACCCTAACCCTAACCATATCGCTCACACTCACCCTAACCCTGACCCTAAACATAATCCTAACCCTAAGCCTAACCCTCACACTCAACCTAAACCTCACCCTAACCCTAAATCTAACACTAACACTAACACTAACACTCAAACTCAGCCTCAACCTAACCCTAACTCTAACCCTAAACCTCACCCTCACCCTAACCCTAACACTAACCCTCACCCTAAACCTCACCCTAACCCTAACCCTAAACCTCACCCTCACCCTAGCACTCACCAAAACCTTAATCCTAAGCCTAACCCTCATCGTAACCCTCACCCTAACACTAAACCTAACCCTCACCGTCACATTCACCCTAACCCTAATCCGAACCCTAACCCTCAACCTAACCCTAACCCTCATCCTCACCGTAACCCTTACCCTAACCCTCAACCTAACTCTAAACTTAAACCGAACCCTAATTCTCACCCTTACCCTAACCCTCACCCTCACTCCAAACCTAACCCTAAACCTCACCCTCACCCTAGCCCTCACCAAACACTAATCCTTACCCTAACCCTCTTCCTAACCCTACCCCTAAGCCTTACCCTAACCCTCACCCTAACTCTAACCATAACCCTCAAACTCACCCTCAGAATAACCCTAAGCCTAACCTTAAACCTAACCCTAACACACACAATCACACTCATCCTAACCCTAATCCTAACCCTAAACCTCATCCTAACCCTCCCCATAACCCTAAACCTCATCCTAACCCTAACACACACCCTCACCCTCAGCCTAATCCTAAGCCTAACCCTCATCCTAACCCTCACACTCACCCTAACCCTAACCCTACACCTCACGCTAACCCTAACCCTAACCCTCAACCTCAGCCTAACCCTAAGCCTATCCCTAACCCTAACCCTAAACCTCACACTCACCCTAATCCTAACCCTAAACCTACTCCTAACACTAACCCTAACACTAACCCTCAAACTAACCCTCACCAGAAGCCTAACCCTAACATTAATTCTAACCCTAAACCTCACCCTCAGCCTCACCCTAACCCTAACTCTAAAAATAAAACTTATCCTAACACCAACCCTAAATATAACCCTAAACCTGACCCTCAACCTAACCCTAACCCTAACCCTAACCGTAAACCCCACCCTAACCCTAACCCTAACCCTCACCTGCACCCTCACCCTCACTATAACTCTGACACTAACACTAACAATAACACTAATCCTAATCAGAACTATCACCCTAAACCTAACCCTCACACTCATGCTGTGCGTAAGTATAAGCCTAACCTAACCCTAAACCTCACCCTAACCTTAACCCTATCACAAACCCTAACTCTAACCCTAAACTTCACTGTCACCCTAACCCTAATTCTATCCCTAACCCTAAACCTAAACCTCATCCTAACCCAAACCATAACCCGCACCCTCATCAACACCGTAACCGTAAACCTAACCCTAACCACAACCTTAACCATAACCCTAATCCTCACCCTAACCATAACACTCACCCTAAAGCTAACCCTCACCATAACACTTACCCTAACCCTAAAAATAACCCTAAACCTAACACTAAACATCACACTAACCCTAACAATCACCCTAACCATAAACCTCACACTAACCCTATCCCTAACCCTCATCCAACCCTAGCCCTCACCCTAAACCTAACCTTCATCCTCACCCTAACCCTCAACCTCACCCTCAGCCTAACCCTAACGCTAAACCTAAACCTCACCCTAACCCTCACACAAACCCTAAACCTAAACCTAACACTAACCCTAACCCTAACCCTCACCCTAACCCTAACCATAAACCTAACCCTAACTCTAACACTAAACCTCACCCTCATCCTAGCCCTGGCCCTATCCCTAATCCTAACCCTAACACTAATCTTAATCCTCCCCCTAACCCTAACCCTAACCCAAAACCTAACCATCACCCTCACCCTCAGCCTAAACCTAAGCCTAACCCCAGACCTAACTTTAACAAACACACTGACCCTCACCCTAACCCTAAGCTTAATCCTATCCCTAACCCTAACACTAACCCTTACCCTCACCCTAATTCTCAGCCTAACCCTAACCCTCAACCTCACCCTCAGCCTAACCCTAACCCTAAACCTAAACCTCACCCTAACCGTCACGCAAACCCTAAACCTAAACTTAACACTAACCCTAACCCTAACCCTCACCCTCAGCCTCACCCTAACCTTAAATCTAACCCTAAACCTCACCCTCACCCTAACCCTATCCCTAAACATAAACCTCACCCTAACTCTAACCCTAAACCTCACCCTCACCCTAGGCCTTGCCCTAACCCTACTCCTAATCTTAACCCTAATCATAACCCTCCCCCTATCCCTAAACCTAACCCTAACCCTAAATATCACCCTCACCCTCAGCCTAAACATAAGCCTAACACTAGACCTAAACCTAACAAACACACTAACCCTCACCTTAACCCTAACCCTAATCCTATCCCTAACCCTAACAATAACCCTTACCCTCCCCCTAACTCTCACCCTAACCCTAACCCTAAGCATCACCCTAACCCTAAACCTCACCCTCAACCTAACCCTAAATCTAACCCTAACCCAAACCCTAAACCTCAAAATAACCCTAAACCTAACCATCAACCTCACCCTCACTGTAACCATAACCCTAAACCTAAACCTAACAATAACCCTAACCCTAACCCTAACCATCACCCTAACCCATAACCACACCCTAACACTTACCCTCACCCTAACACTAACCCTAACACTAACACTATCCCTCACCCTGACCCTAACCCTAACACTACCCTTAAACCTCAACCTAACCCTCACTCTCAACCTAAACCTAACACTACCCCTAACCCTAACCCTCACCCTATCCCTCTCCTTAACCCTATATCTAAACCTCACCCTCACCCTAACCCTAAACCTAACACTAACACTAACACTACCCCTAAACCTAACCCTAAACTTAACCTAATCCTCAGCATCAACCTCACCCTAAACGAAAACCTAACCCTAAACCTCATCCTAATTGTAAGCCTAACCCTAACCCTAATCCTAACACTCACACTCACCCTAACCCTAATCCTACACCTAACACTATCCCTAACCCTAAAACTCACCCTAACCCTCAGCCTATCCCTCACCCTTTAACTTATCCTAACCCTAAAGCTCAACCTAAATCTCAACCTAACCCTAACCCTCACCCTGACCCGAACCCGAACCCTCACCCACATGCTTGGCCTAAGCCTAAGCCTAAGGTTAAGCCTAACCTTAACCCTAACCCTCACCCTAACCCTAATCCTCACCTTCACGGTAACCCTAACACTCAACCTAATCCTCACCCTAACCCTAACCCTAACCCTTTAATCTAACACTAACCCTAACCCTCAAACTAACACTAGTCCTCACCCTAACCCTAATCCTAACCCTAGTCCTCATCCTTACCCTCACCCTGACCCTAAACTTAACCCTCACCCTAACCCTAAATCTAACCCTAACTCTCAACCTAACCATAACCCTCACACTCACCCTAAACCTAAACCTCACCCCCACCCTCACCCTCAGCCTAATCATAAGCCTAACCCTAACCCTAACCATATCGCTCACACTCACCCTAAGCGTTACCCTAAACATAATCCTAACCCTAAACCTAACCCTCACACTCAACCTAACCCTCACCCTAACCCTAAATCTAACACTAACACTAACACTAACCCTCAAACTCAGACTCACCCTAACCCTAACTCTAACCCTAAACCTCACCCTCACCCCAAATCTAAAACTAACCCTAACCCTAAACCTCACCCTAACATTAACCCTAAACCTCACCCTCACCCTAGCACTTACCAAAACCTTAATCCTAAGCCTAACCCTCATCCTAACCCTCGCCCTAACACTAAACCTAACCCTCACCGTCACATTCACCCCAACCCTAATCCGAACCCTAAACCTGAACCTAACCCTAACCCTCACCCTCACCATAACCCTTACCCTATCCCTCAACCTAAACCTAAACTTAAACCAAACCCTAATTCTCACCCTTACCCTAAACCTAAACTTCACTCCAAACCTAACCATAAACCTCATCCTCACCCTAGCCCTCAACAAACACTAATCCTTACCCTAACCCTTTTCCTAACCCTCCTCCTAACCCTTACCCAAACCCTCACCCTAACCCTAACCCTAATCCTCAAACTCACCCTCAGAATAACCCTAAGCCTAACCCTAAACCTAACCCTAACACACACAATCAACCTCATCCTACCCCAAATCCTAACCCTAACATTCATCCTAACCCTCCCCATAACCCTAACCTTCATCCTAACCCTAACCCACACCCTCAGACTCAGCCTAATCCTAAGCCTAACCCTAACCCTAACCCTCACACTCACCCTAACCCTAACCCTATACCTCACGCCAACACTAACCCTAACCCGCAACCTAAGGCTAACCCTAAGCTTATCCCTAAACCTAACCCTAAACCTCACATGCACCCTAATCCTAAACCTAATCCTACTCCTAAACCTAACCCTAATCCTCACCCTCAAACTAACCCTAACCATAAGCCTAACCCTAACATTAATCCTAACCCTAACCCTCACACTCAGCCTCACCCTAACCCTAACTCTAACACTAAACCTTTTCCTAACACTAACCCTAAATCTAACCCTAAACCTCACCCTTAACCTAACCCTAACCCTAACCCTAACCGTAAACCCCAGCCTAACCCTAACCCTCACCTGCACCCTCACTCTCACCGTAACTCTAACCCTAACACTAACAATAACACTAATCCGAAACAGTACCATCACCTAACCCGAACCCTCACCCTCATGCTAGGCCTAAGCCTAAGCCTAAGCCTAAGACTAACCCTAACCCTCACGGTAACCCTAACCCTATCACAAACCCTAACTCTAACCCTAAACCTCACTGTCACACTAACCCTAATTCTATTCCTAACCCTAAACCTAACCCTCATCCTAACCCTAACCGTAACCAGCACCCTCACCAACACCGTAACCGTAACCCTAACCCTAACCCTAACAACAACCTTACCCATAACCCTGACTCTCACCCTAACCATAACACTTACCCTAAAGCTAACCCTCACCCTAACAATTACCCTAACCCTAACAATAACCCTAAACCTAACACTAATCCACAAAATGACCCTAACCATCACCCTAACCCTAAACCTCACACTAACCCTATCCCTAACCCTCATCCAACCCTAGCCCTCACGCTAACCCTAACCCTCATCCTCACCCTAACCCTCACCCTCACCCTCAGCCTAAACCTAAACCTAAAACTAACACTAACCCTAACCCTAACCCTCACCCTCAGCCTCACCATAACCCTAAATCTAACCCTAAACCTCACCCTCAACCTAACCCTAAACCTAACCATAAACCTCACCCTAACTCTAACCCTAAACCTCACCCTCATTCTAGCCCTGGCCCTATCCCTAATCCTAACCCAGAACCCTAAACTTAATCCTTCCCCTAACCCTAACCCTAACCCTAACCATCACCCTCACCCTCAGCCTAAACCTAAGCCTAACCCCAGACCTAACCCTAACAAACACACTGACCCTCACCCTCACCCTAACACTAATCCTATTCCTAACCCTAATACTAACACTTGCCCGCCCCCTAACTCTCACCCTAACCCTAACCCTAAGCATCACCCTAACCCTAAATCTAAACCTAAACCTCAAGCTCACCCTAAACCTAACTCTAACCCTAACCCAAACCTAAACCTCAAACTAACCCAAAACCTAACCCTCACGCTCAGCCTCACCCTAACCCTAAATTTAACCCTAAACCTCACCCTCACCCTAACCCTAACCCTAACCATAAACCTCACCCTAACTCTAACCCTAAACCTCACCCTCACCCTAGACCTTTCCCTAACCCTAATCCTAACCCTAACCCTAATCTTAATCCTCCCCCTAACCCTAACCCTAACCCTAACCCTAACAATCACCCTCACCCTCAGCCTAAACCCAAGCCTAACCCCAGACCTAACCCTAACAAACACACTGATCTTCACCCTAACCTTAACCCTAATCCTATCCCTCACACTAACACTAACCCTTACCCTCCCCAAAACACTCACCCTAAACCTAGCCCTAAGGGTCACCCTAAAAGTAAACCTCACCCTCACCCTAACCCTAAATCTAACCCTAACCCAAACCCTAAACCTCAACATAACCCTAAACCTAACCTACACGCTCACCCTCACCATAATCGTAACCCTAAACCTAAACCTAACAATAAGCCAAACCCTAACCCTAACCGTCACCCTAACCCATAACCTCACCCTAACACTTACCCACACCCTAACACTAACCCTAACACTAACACTATCCCTCACACTGACCCTAACCCTAACCCTAACCTTAAACCTCAACCTAACCCTCACCCTCAACCTAACCTAACACTACCCCTATCCCTAACCCTCACCCTATCCTTCCGCCTAACCCTATATCTAAACCTCACCCTCACCCTAACGCTAACCCTAACACTAACACTAACACTCCCCCTAAACCTAACCCTAAACCTAACACTAATCCCCAGCCTCAACCTCACCCTAAACCAAACCCTAACCCTAAACCTCATCCTAAATCTAAACCTAACCCTAAACCTAATCCTAACCCTCACACTGACCTTAACCCTAACCCTAAACCTAACACTATCCCTAACCCTAAACCTCACCTTAACCCTCAGCCTAGCCCTGACCCTTAAACTTATCCTAAAACTAAACCTCAACCTAACTCTCAACCTAACCCTAACCCTTACCCGGAACTGAACCCGAACCTTCACCCACATACTCAGCCTAAGCCTAAGCCTAAACCTAAGCCTAACCCTAACCCTAACCCTCACCCTAACCCTAATCCTCACCTTCACTGTAACCCTAACCCTCAACCTAATACTCACCCTAACCCTAACCATAAACCTTAATCTAACACTAACCCTAACCCTCAACCTCACCCTAGCCCTCACGCTAACCCTAATCCTAACCCTAATCCTCATCCTTACCCTCACCCTAACCCTAACCTTAACCCTCACCCTAACCCTAACTCTAACCCTAACTCTCAACCTAACCCTAACCCTCACGCTCACCGTAACCCTAACCCTAACCCTCAACCTAACCCTAACCCTCACACTCACACTAAACCTAACGCTCACCCCCATCCTCACCCTCAATCTAACCCTAAGCCTAAAGCGAACCCTAACCATATCGCTCACACTCACCCTAACCCTTACCCTAAACCTAATCTTAACCCTAAGCCTAACGCTCACACTCAACCTAACCCTCACCCTAACCCTAAATCTAACACTAACGCTAACACTAACCCTCAAACTCAGCCTCACCCTAACCCTAACTCTAACCCTAAACCTCACCCTCACCCTAAATCTAAAACTAACCCTAACCCTAAACCTCACCCTCAGCCTAGTCCTCACCCTCACACTAATCCTAACCGTAAACCTCATCCTAACCCTCACCCTAACACTAAACCTAACCCTCTCCATCACCCTCACTCAACCCCTAATCCGAACCCTAACCCTCAACCGAAACCTAACCCTCACCTTCACCATAACCCTTACCCTAATGCTCAACCTAACCCTAAACTTAATCCGAACCCTAACTATCATCCATAACCTAACCCTAACCCTCACCCCAAACCTAAACCTAAACCTCACCCACACCCTAGGCCTCACCGAACCCTAACCATAACCCTAACCCTCTTCCTAACTGTCCCCCTAACTCTTACCCTAACCCTCACCTCACCCTAACCCTAACCCTCAAACTCACCCTCAGACTAACCCTAAGCCTAACCGTAAACCTAACCCTAACAAACAGTCACCCTCACCCTAACCCTAATCCTAAAACTAATCCTCATCCTAAACCTCCCCATAACCCTCAACCTAAGCCTAACCCTCACCCTCACCCTCAGCCTAATCCTAAGCCTAACCCTAACCCTAACCCTCACACTCACCCTACCCCTAACTCTAACCCTAAACCTCACCCTCACCCTAACCCTACACCTAAGCCGAACCTTAAACTTCAACCTCACACTCACCCTAGCTCTTACCCTAACCCTAACCCTTACCCTAACACTCCCCCTAAACCTAACCCTCACACTCAGCCTATAGCTCACACTAACCCTAAACCTAAACCTTACACACACACTCCCCCTCACTCTAACCCTAATCCTATCCCTAAACGTAACCCTAAACCTAACCCTCCCCCTAAGTCTCACACCAACCCTAACCCTAAAACTAACCCTTACCATAACCCTCAACCTAAACCTCACCCTAACCCTAACTCTAACCCCAAAGCTCACACTCACCCTAACCCTAACTCTAACCCTAAACAAAAACCTAAACCTCACCCTAACACTAACCCTAAACCTAACCCACTCCTTCACCCTCAGCCTAATCCTAAGCCTAACCCTAAACCTAACCCTCACACTCACCCAATCCCTAACCCTAAACCTCACCCTAAACCTAACCCTCACCCTCAACCTCAGCCTAACCCTAAGCCTATCCCTAACCCTAACCCTCACACTCACCCTTACACTAACCCTAATCCTAATCCTAACCCTAACACTAACCCTCAACCTCACCCTAACACTAACACTCACCCTCACCCTCACCCTCACCATAACTCTAACCTTAACCCTAACAATAACAGTAATCCTAACCCTAACCCTAACCCTAATGCTAACACTCAACCTCACCCTAACCCCAATCCTAACCCTCATGCTAATCCTAACCCTAACCATCACCCTCACTGTAACCCTAACCTTCATCCTAACCTTCACCCTCACCCTAACCCTAAACCTAAACCTTACCCTAACACTAACCCTAAACCCTTCACCCTAGCCCTATCCCTAACCCTAATTTTAACCTAATAATCATCCTAACCCTCACCCTAACTCTAAGCCTAACCCTAACGATAATCCTAAGCCCAACCCGCACTGTAACACTAACACTAACACTAACACTAACACTAAACTTAAACCTAACCCTAAACCTAACCCTAATCCTCAACCTCACCCTCACCCTAACCCAAACCCTAACCCTAACCCTCCTCCTAACTCTAAGCCTAACTCTAACCCTAATCCTAACCTTCACACTCACCCTCACCCTAAACCTAATCCTAAACTTAAGCCTTTCCGTAACCCTAACACTCACCCTAACCCTCAGTCTAGCCCTCACCCATACACTTATCCTAACCCTAACCCTCACCCTAACCATAAACCTCTCCCTAACACTAACCCTCACCCTAACGCTTACCCTCAACCCAACACTGACCCTAACACTCACACTAACCCTAAACATCACCCTAACCCTAAACCTCACCCTAACACTAAACCTAATCCTCACCCTCACCCTAGCCTTTACCCTAACCCTAATTCTCATCCTCACCATAAACCTCACACTAACCCTAACACTAATCCTCAATCTAACCCTCAACCTCACCCTAACACTAACACTAACCCTCACCCTAACCCTTACCCTCACCCTTATCGTAACCCTCAACGTCAGTCTAAACCTCAACTTTACCCTTGCCGTCACCCCCACGATAACCCTCACTCTAACCCTAACTCTCACCATAAACCTAACTCTACGCTGAAACCTCACCCTCAGCCTAACCATAACTCTAACCCTAACCCTAACACTAACCCTCACCCTAACGCTAACCGTAACCATCAGCCTAACCCTAATCCTCACCCAAACCCTCACCCTCAGCCTAACCCTCAGCCTAAGCCTAAGCCTAACCCTAAACCTCACCCTCACCCTCACCCTAACCCTAATCCTAACCCTAACCCTAAACCTAACACTAAGCCTCAACCTAACCCTCAACCTAACCTTAACAGTAACACTTACCCTAACCCTAAATCTCCACCTAACCCTCCAAATAAGCTAAATCTAACCATAAAACTCACCCTCACCCTAACCCTAAACCTAACCCTAACACTAAACCTCACCCTAACACTAACACTCACCCTCATCCTCACCCTAACCATAACTCTAATCCTAACCCTAACAATGACAGTAATCCTAACCATAACCCTAACCCTAACCGTAAAGCTAACACTTAACCTCACCCTAACCCTAATCCTAACCCTAACCCTCACCCTAACCCTAACCATCACCCTCACTGTAACATTAACCCTCATCCTAACCCTCACCCTAACCCTAAACCTAACCCTAAACCTTACACTAACACTAACCCTAATCCTCACCTTCACCCTAGCCCTCACCCTAAACCTAATTGTAAACCTAATCCTCATCCTGTCTCACCCTAACTCTAAGCCTAACCCTAACCCCAACCCTCACTGTAACGTTGAAACTAAACCTAACACTAACACTAACCCTAAACCTAACAATAATCCTCAGCCTCACCCTCACCCTAAACCAAACCCTAACCCTAACCCTCATCCTAACTCTAAGCCTAATGCTATCCCGAATCCTAACCCTCACACTCACCCTCACCATAAACCTAATACTAAACCTCACCCTATCCCTAACCCTAACCCTCACCCTAACCCTCAGCCTAGCCCTAACCCTTACACTTATCCTAACCCTAACCCTCACCCTAAACATAACCCTCACCCTAACCCTAACCCTCACCCTAACACTTACGCTCACCCTAACACTAAACCTAACACTAACCCTCACACTAACGCTAAACATCACCCTAACCCTAAAACTCACCCTAACACTAACTCTAACCCTCAACCTCACCCTAGGCTTCAGAATAACCCTAACCCTCATCCTCACCATAAACCTCACACTAACCCTAACACTAATCCTCACTCTAACCCTCAACCTCACCCTACCGCTAACACTAACCCTCACCCTAAACCTAAACCTCACCCTAACCGTAACCCTCACCCTCAGCCTCACCCTCACCTAACCCTTAACGTCACCCCCAGGCTATACCGCACCCTAACCCTAAACCTCACCCTAATTAAAACTGTACCCCTAAACCTCACCCTCACCCTAACCCTTACTCTAACCCTAACCCTAACACTAAACCATACTGTAACCCTAACTCTAACCCTCACCATAACCGTAAACCTAAAACTAACAATAACCCTAAACCTAACCCAAAACCTCACCCTGAACATAACACTCACCCTAACTCTACCCCTCACCCTAACACTTACCCTGACCCTAACACTAACCATCACACTAACCCTAAACCTCACCCTAATCCTAAACCTCACCCTAAACCTAATTCTAACCCGCACCCTCACCCTAACCCTAATGCTCATCCTCACCCTAAACCTCACACTAACCCTAACCCTAATCCTCAATCTAACCCACAACCTCACCCTAACACTAAACGTCACCCTAACCCTAACCCTCACCCTTACCGTAAATCTCACCCTCAGCCTAACCCTCAGCTTTACCGTTACCGTCACCCCCACGCTAACCCGCACCCTAAACCGAAAACTCACCCTAACCAAAACTGTACCCCTAAACCTCACCCTTAACCTAACCCTTACTCTAACCCTAACCCTAATACTAAACCTCACTGTAACCCTAACCCTAACCCTCACCCTCAGTGTAACCTTAACCCTAAACCTAAACCTAACAATAACCCTAAACCTAACCCTAACCCTCACCCTAAATATAACCCGCACCCTAAACCTAACCCTCACGCAAACACTTACCCTCACCCTAACACTAACCGTAAACCTAACACTAACCCTCACAGTAACCCTAAACCTCACCCTAATACTAAATCTCACCCTAACCCTATCCCTAACCCTAATCCTCACCCTCATCCTAGCCCTCACCCTAACCCTAAATCTAACCCTCACCCTCAACCTAATCCTAACCCTCATCCTCACCTTAAACCTCACACTAACCCTAACTTTAATCCTCAATCTAACCCTCACCCTAATCCTAACCCTAACCCTTACCCTAACCCTAATCCTAACACTAACACTCACCCTTATCTTAAACATCACCGTCAGCATAAACCTCAACATTACCCTTACCATCACCCTCACCCTAACCCTAAACCTCATCCTAACCCTCACCCAAACTGTAACCCTAACCATCACCCTAACCCTAACCCTCACCCTCACCCTAGCCCTCACCCTAACCCTAATCCTAAATCTAACCCTCAAACTAACCTCACCCTAACCCTAACCCTAACCATCACCCTAACCCTAATCCTCACCCCACCCTCACCGTCAGCCTTAACCTAATCCTAAGCCTCACCCTAACCCTAAACCTCACACTCACCTTCACCCTAACCCTAATCCTAACCCTAACCCTAACCCTAAACCTCATCCTAACCCTCAACCAAACCTTAACCCTAACACTTAACCTAACCCTAACCCTCTACCTAACCTTCCAACTAAACCTAAATCTAACCATTAACCTCTCCCTCACCCTAACCCTAATCCTAACCATAACCCTAAACCTCACCCTCACCCTAGCCCTCACCCTAAACCTAATCCTAACCCTACCCCTCTTCCTAACCCTCAACCGAATCCTAAACCTCACCCTAAATCTAAGCCTAACCCTAATCCTCATCCTCACACTAGCCCTCACCCTAACCCTAATTCTAACCCTCAACCTCACCCTAACCCTAACCCTCATCCTCACCCTAAACCTCACACAATCAATCTAACCCTCACCCTCACCCTAACCCTAACCCTAACACTTACACTAACCCCATCCCTAACGCTCACCCTTATCTTAAACCTCACCCTCAGCCTAAACCTCCCCTTCACCCTTACCATCATCCTCACCCTAACACTCACCCTAACCCTAAACATCCTAATCCTCACCCTAACCGTAAACCTAACCATCACCCTAACCCTAACCCTCACCCTCAACCTCATGCTCAGCCTTACCCTAAACCTAAGTCTAACCCTTACACTTACCCTTACCCTCACCCTAGCCCTCACCCTAACCCTAATCCTAAACCTAACACTCATCCTAACACTCACCATAACCCCAACCCTAACCATCACCCTAAACCTAATATTCACCACCACCGTCACCCACAGCCTCACCCTAAGCCTAAGCTTAACCCTAACCCTCACACTGAACTCACCCTCAGCCTAACCCTAAGCCTACCCCTAAACATAAACCTAACACACACATTCCCCCTCACTCTAACCCTAATCCTATCCCTAACCCTAACCCTAACCCTAACACTTCCCCTAACTCTCACCCTAAACCTAACCCTAAAATTAACCCTTACCATAACCCTCAACCTAGACCTCACCCTAACCCTAACTCTAACCTTAAACCTCACCCTCACCCTAACGCTAACTCTAACCCTAACCCAAACCCTAAACCTCACCCTAACACTAACCCTAACCCTAATCCACACCCTCACCCTCAGCCTAATCCTAAGCCTAACACTAACCCTAACCCTTACACTCACCCTGACCCTAAACCTAAACCTCACCCTAACACTAAGCCTCACCCTCAACCTCAGCTTAACCCTAAGCCTGCCCCTAATCCTAACATTAACCCTCACACTCAATCTAACCCTCACCTTAAACCTGACCCTAACATTAATCCTAAACCTAACCCTGACCCTTAACCTCACCCTAACCCTAACACTAAAGCTCACCCTGACCCTAACCCTAACACTAGCCCTATCCCTAAACCTCATCCTAGACCTAGACCTAACACTCAACCTCACCCTCACCATAACCTTAACCCTAACCCTAACACGAACAATAACCCTAACCCTAACCCTAACCTTCACCCTAAACATAACCCTCACCATAACCCTAACCCTAACCCTAACACTAACACTAACACTAAACCTCAACCTCTCCATAGACCTCGCCCTAACCCTAATCCTCTTCCTCACCCTAAATTTCACACTAACCCTAACACTAATCCTCAATCTAACCCTCACCCTCACCCTAACCCTAACCCTAACCCTCACCATAACGGTAACCCTCACCCTTACTGTAACCCTCAACCTCAGCCTAACCCTCACCTTTACACTTACCGTCACCCCCACCCTAACCCTCACTCTAACCCTAACCCTCACCATAACCCTAACTCTACCCTGAAACCTCAGGCTCACCCTAACCCTAACTCTAACCCTAACCCTAAACCTAACCCTCACCCTAACCCTAACCATAACCATCACCCTAACCCTAATCCTCTCCTCCACCCTCACCCTCAGCCTAACCCTAAGCCTAAGCCTAACCCTATACCTAAACCTCAAACTCACCCTCACCCTAACCCTAATCCTATTTCTAACCCTAACCCTAACCCTAACCCTAACCTAAACCTAACACACACACTCACCCTCATCCTAATCCTAATCCTCACCTTAACCCTAACAATAACCCTAACCGTAACCCTAACCATAAACCCCACAGTAACCCTAACCCTAACCCTCACCTGCACCATCACCTTCACCGTAACTCTAAACCTAGCCCTAACAGTAACACTAATCCAAACCAGAACCATCACCCCAAACCTAAACCTCACCCTCATGCTCGGTCTAAGCCTAAGCCTAAGCCTAACCCTAACCCTCACCCTAACCCTAATGCTATCACAAACCTTAACTCTAACCCTAAAACTCACTGTCATCCTAACCCTAAATCTAACCCTAAACCTAAACCGAAACCTCATCGTAACCCTAACTGTAACCCTCACCCTCAGCCTCACCGAAAACATAAGCCTAACCCTATCCCTAACAATAACCTTAACCATAACCCTAACCCTCACCCTAACCCTAACCCTCAACCTAACCCTAACACTCACCCTAACACTTAGCCTAACCCTAACAATAACCCTAACCCTAACACTAACCCTCACACTAACCCTAACCATCACCCTAACCCTAAACCTCACGCTAACCCTTTCACTAACCCTCACCCAACCCTAGCCCTCACCCTAACCCTAACCCTCATCCCCAGCCTATCCCTCACCCCCAGCCTCACACTCAGCATAACTCTAAACCTAACCCTAAAACTCACCCTAACCCTAACCCTCACCCTAACCCTAACCCTAAACCTAACATTAACCCTAAACCTATCCCTCAACCTCAGCCTCAACCTAACCCTAACTCTAACCCTAAGCCTCACCCTCACCCTAATCCTAACCCTAACCATAAACCTCACCCTAACTCTAACCCTAAACCTCACCCTCACCAGGGCCCTTGCCCTAACACTAATCCTAAACCTATGCCTCATCCGAACCCTCCCCCTAACACTAACCCTAACCCTAACCCTAACCATCACCCTCACCCTCAGCCTAAATCTAAGCCTAACCCTAGACCTAACACTAACAAACAAACTCACCCTCACCCTAACGCTAACCCTAACACTAACCCTTACTCTCCCCCTAACTCTCACCCTAACCCTAACCCTAACCGTCACCCTAACTCTAACTCTAACCCTAAACCTCACCCTCACACTAACCCTAAATCTACACCTAAGCCACACCCTAAACCTCAACCTAACCCTAACCCTCACCATCACCCTTACCCTCACCTTAACCGTAACCCTAAACCTAAACCTAACAATAACCAAAACCCTAACCCTTACCTTCACCCTAACCATAACCATCACCCTAACCCATAACCTCACCTTAACACTTACCCTCACCCTAACACTAAATCTAACACTAACACTAACCCTCACACTGACCCTAACCCAAACAAAATCCTCAAACTCAACCGAACCCTCACCCTCAACCTAAACCTAACACTACCCCTAACCCTAATCCTCACCTTAACCCTCCCCCAAACCCTATATCAAAACCTCAACCTTCCTCTCACCCTAACCTAACCCTAAAACTAACCCTACCACTAACCCTAAACCTAACCCTAAACCTAACCCTGAGCCTCAGCCTCAACCTCACCCTAACCCAAACAGTAAGCCTCATCATAACTCTAAGCCTAACCCTAACCCTAATCCTAATCCTCACACTCACCCTAACCCTAACCCTATTCCTAAACCTAATCCTATCCATAACCCTAACCGTCACCCTAAGCCTCAGCTTAGCCCTCACCCTTAAACTTATCCTAAGCCTAAACCTCAACCTAACTCTAAACATGACCCTAATCCTAACCCTAAACCTCACCGGAACCCTCACCCTCTCCCTCACACTCATGCTCAGCCTAAGGCTAAGCCTAAGCCTAACCCTAACCCTCACCCTAACCCTAAATCTAACCCTAACCCTAAAACCTAAACCTCATACTAACCCTAATCGTAACACGCACCCTCACCCACACCGTAACCGTAAGCCTAACCCTAACCCTAACAACAACCTTAACCATAACTCTAACCCTCACCCTAACCGTAACACTCACCCTAAAACTAACACTCACCCTAACACTTACCCTAACCCTAACAATAACCCTAAACCTAACACTAACACTCACACTAACCCTAACCATCACCCTAACCCTATACCTCACACTAACCTATACCTAAACCTCACCCAACCCTAGCCCTCACCCTAACCCTAACCCTCATCCTCACCCTAACCCTCACCCTCACCCTCAGCCTAACCCTAACCCTAAACCTCACCCTAACCCTCACCCTAACCCTAAACCTAAACCTAACACTAACCCTAATCCTAACCCTCACCCTCAGCCTCACCCTAACCCTAAATCTAAACCTAAACCTCAACCTCAGACTAACACTAACCCTAAACATAAACCTCACCCTAACTCTAACCCTAAACCTCACCCTCACACTAGCCCTGGCGTTATCCCTAATCCTAACCTTAACCCTAATATTAATCCTCCCCCAAACCCTAACCCTAAACCTAACCCTAAACATCACCCTCATCATCAGCCTAAACCTAAGCCTAACCCCAGACCTAACCCTAACAAACACACTGACCCTCACCCTAAACCTAATCCTAATCCTATCCCAAAACCTAACACTAAACCTTACCCTCCCCCTAACTCTCACGCTAACCCTAACCCTAAGCGTCACCCTAAACGTAATTCTAAACCTAAACATCACTCTCCACCTAACCCTAAATCTAACCCTAACCCAAACGCTAAACCTCAAACTGACCCTAAACCTAACCTTCACCCTCAGCCTCACCCTAACCCTAAATCTAACCCTAAACCTCACCCTCACCCTAAGCCTAACCCTAACCATAAACCTCACCCTAACTCTAACCCTAAGCCTCACCCTCACCCTAGCGCTTTCCCTAACCCTAATCCTAACCCTAACCCTAATCCTAACCCTCCCCCTAACCCTAACCCTAACCCTAACCATCACTCTCACCCTCAGCCTAAACCTAAGCCTAACTCTATGCCTAACCCTAACAAACACACTGACCCTCACCCTAAAACTCAACCTAATCCTATCCCTAACCCTAACACTAACCCTTACCCTCGCCTAACTCTCACCCTAACCCTAACCCTAAGCGTCACCCTAAACCTAAACCTCACCCTCACCCTAACCTTAAATCTAACCCTAACCCAAACCCTAAACCTCAACATAACCCTAACCCTAACCCTCACACTCACCCTAACCCAAAACCTCACCCTAATACTTACCCTCACCCTAACACTAACCATAAAACTAACACTATCCCTCACACTGACCCTAACCCTAAACCTAACCTTAAACCTCAAGCTAACCCTCACCCTCAACCTAAACCTAACACTACCCCTAACAATAAACCTCACCCTATCCCTCCCCATAACCCTATATCTAAACCTCACCCTCACCCTAACAATAAACCTAACACTAACACTAACACTACCCCTAAACCTAACCCTAAACCTGAACCTAATCCTCAGCCTCAACCTCACCCTAAACCAAACCCTAACCCTAACCCTCATCCTAAACCTAACCCACACCCTCACCCTCAGCCTAATCTTAAGCCTAACCCTAATCCTAACCCTCAACCTCAGCCTAATCCTAAGCCTATCCCTAACCCTAACCCTAACCCTCACACTCACCCTAATCCTAACCCTAATCCTACTCCTAAACCTAAACCTAACCCTCACCCTCAACCTAACCCTCACCATAAGCCTAACCCTAACATTAATCCTAACCCTAACCCTCACCCTCCGCTTCACCCTAACCCAAACTCTAACACTAAAACTTATCCTAACACTAACCCTAAATCTAACCCTAAACCTCACCCTCAACCTAACCCTAACCCTAACACTAACAGTAAAACCCACCCTAACCCTAACCCTAACCCTCACCTGCACCCTCACCCTCACCGTAACTCTAACCCTAACACTAACAATAACACTAATCCTAAACAGAACCATCGCCCTAACCCTAACGCTCACCCTAATGCTCAGCCTAAGCCTAAGCCTAAGCCTAAGCCTAAGCCTAACCCTAACACTCACCCTAAACCTACACCTATCACAAACCCTAACTCTAACCCTAAACCTCACTGACACTCTAACCCTAATTCAATCCTTAACCCTAAACCTAAACCTCATCCTAACCCTAACCGTAACCCTCACCCTAACCCTCACCTTAACCGTAAACCTAACCCTAACAATAACCTTAACCATAATCCAAACCCTCACCATAACCATAACCATAACCCTCACCCTAAACCTAAACCTCACCCTAACACTTACCCTAAACCTAACAATAAACCTAACCCTAACACTAACCCTCACACTAAACCTAACCATCACCATAACCCTAAACCTCACGCTAACCCCATCCCTAACCCTCACCCAACCCTAGCCCTCACCCTAACCCTAAACCTAATCCTCACACTAACCCTCACCCTCATCCTCACCCCCAGCCTAATCCTAACCCTAAACATAACCCTCAGCCTAACCCTCACCCTAACCCTCATCCTAAACCTTACACTACCCCTAACCCTAACCCTCACGCTCAGCCTCACGCTAACCCTAACTCTAACCCTTAAACTCACCCTCACCCTAACCCTAACCCTAACCATGAACCTCACCCTAACTCGAACCCTAAGCCTCACCCTCACCCTAGCGCTTGCTGAAACCCTAATCCTAACCCTAACCCTAATCCTAACCCTCACCCTAACCCTAACCCTAACCCTAACCATCACCCTCACCCTCAGCCTAAAACTAAGCCTAAATCTAGACATAACCCTAACAAACACACTGACCCTCAACTTAACCCTAAACCTAATCCTATCCCTAACCCAAAAACTAACCCTTACCCTCCCCTAACTCTGACCCTAACCCTAACCCTAAGCATCACCCTAACCCTAAACCTCACCCTCACCCTAACCCTAAATCTAACCCTAACCCAAACCCTAAACCTCAACCTAACCCTAACCCTAACCCTCACCCTCACCCTCACTGTAACCGTAACCCTAAACCTAAACCTAACAATAACCCTAACCCTAACCCTAACCCTCACCCTAACCATAACCGTCACCCCATCCCAAACCTCACCCTAACAATTACCCTCACCCTAACATTAACCCTAACATTAACACTATCCCTCACTCTGACCCTAAACCTAACCCTAATCTTAAACCTCAACCTAACCCTCACCCTCAACCTAAACCTAACACTACCCCTAACCCTAACCCTCACCCTCTCCCTCCCCTTAACCCTATATCTAAACCTAACCCTCACCCTAACTTTAACCCTAACCCTAAAACTAACATTACCCCTAAACCTAACCCTAAACCTAACCCTAATCCTCAGCCTCAACCTCACCCTAACCCAAACCCAAACCCTAAACCTCATCCTAACTCTAAGCCTAACCCTAACCCTAATCCTAACCCTCACACTCACCCTAACCCTAATCCTAAACCTAACCATATCCCTAACCCTAACCCTCACCCTAACCCTCAGCCTAGCCCTCACCCTTAAATTTATCCTAACCCTAAACCTCAACGTAACTCTCAACCTAATCCTAACCCTCACCCGGACCCGAACACGAACCCTCACCCTCATGCTCGGCCTAAGCCTAAGCCTAAGCCTAAGCCTAACCCTAACCCTAACCCTCACCCTAACCCTAATCCTCACCTTCACTGTAACCTTAACCCTCAACCTAATATTCACCCTAACCCTAACCCTAACCCTAAATCATAATCGAACACTAACCCTAACATTCAACCTCACCCTAGCCCTCACCCTAACCCTAATCCTAACCCTAATCCTCATCCTTACCCTCACCCTAACCCTAACCTTAGCCCTCACCCTAACCCTAACTCTAACCCTAATTCTCAACTTAACCCTAACCCTCACGCTCACCGTAACCCTAACCCTAACCCTCAACCTAACCCTAAGCCTCACACTCAACGTAAACCTAACCCTCACCCCCACCCTCACCCTCAATCTAACCCTAAGCCTAAACCGAACCCTAACATTATCGCTCACACTCACCCTAAACCTTATCCTAAACCTAATCCTAACCCTAAGCCTAACCCTCACACTCAAACTAAACCTCACCCTAACCCTAAATCTAACACTAAACCTAAACCTCAAACTCAGCTTCACCCTAACCCTAATTCTAACCCTAAACCTTACACTCACCCTAACCCTAACACTAAACCTAACCCTAAACCTCACCCTAACCCTAACCCTAAACCTCACCCTCACCCTAATCCTAACCGTAACCCTCATCTAACCCTCACCCTAAGACTAAACCTAACCCTCACCGTCACCCTCAATCAACATATACCTAATCCTAACCCTCACTCTCAACCTCACCCTAAGCCTAACCCTAAGCCTAACCCTAACCCTAACCCTCACACTCACCCTAACCTATATGCTAATCCTAATCCTAACCTTAAGCCTAACCCTCTCCCTCAACATAACCCTCACACTAACCCTAACTCTAACACTAACCCTAAACGTAACCCTCAATTTCAGCCTCACCCTAGCCCTAACTCTAATCGTAAACCTCACCCTCACCCTAACCCTAACCCTAACCCTAACCCTAAATGGCACCCTAACGCTAACCCTCACCGTAACTCTAACCCTAACACTAACAATAACACTAATTCTAAACAGAACCAACAATCTAACCCAAAACGTCACCCTCATGCTCGGCCTAAGCCTAAGCCTAAGCCTAACCCTAACCCTAAACCTCACCGTAAACCTAACCCTATCACAAACCCTAACACTAAACCTAAACTTCACTGTCAGCATAACCCTAATTCTATCCCTAACCCTAAACCTAAACCTCATCCTAACCCTAACCGTAACCCTCACCCTCACCCTCAACTTAACCGTAACCCAACCCTAACAATAACCTTAACCATAACCCTAAACCTCACCATAACCATAACACTCACCCTAAACCTAACCCTCACCCTAACACTTACCCTAATCCTAAAAATAACCCTAACCCTAACAATAACCATCACCCTCACCCTCAGCCTAAACCTAAGCCTAACTCTAGACCTAACCCTAATAAACACAATGACCCTCACCCTAATCCTAAACCTAATCCTATCCCTAACCTTAACACTAACCCTTACCCTCCCCTAACCCTCATCCTAACCCTAACCCACACCCTCATCCTCAGCCTAATCCTCAGCCTAACCCTAAACCTAACCCTAACACTCACCCTAACCCTAACTCTATACCTCACACTAACCCTAACCCTAACCCTCAACCTCAGCCTAACCCTAAGCCTATCCCTAACCCTAACCCTAACCCTCACACTCACCCTAACACTAACCCTAATCCTACTCCTAACCCTAACCCTAACCCTCACCCTCAACCTAACCCTCCCCTTAAGCCTAACCCTAACATTAATCCTAAACCTAACCCTCACCCTCAGCCTCACCCTAACACTAACTCTAACACTAAACTTCACCTTAACACTAAACCTAAATCTAAACCTAAACCTCACTCTCAACCTTACCCTAATCCTAACACTAACCGTAAAGCCCACCCTAAGCCTAACCCTAAACTTCACCTGCACCTGCGCCCTCACCATAACTCTAACCCTAACACTAACAATAACACTAATCCTAAACAGAATCATCACCCTAACCATAACCCTCACCCTCATGCTCAGCCTAAGCCTAAGCCTAAGCCTAAGACAAACCGTAACCCTCAACCTAACCCTAACCCTATCACAAACCCTAACTCTAACCCTAAACCTCACTGTCACCCTAACCCTAATTCTATCCCAAACCCTAAACCTAAACCTCATCCTAAACCTAACTGTAACCCTCACCCTCACCCTCACCTTAACCATAACCCTAACCCTAACAATATCCTTAACCATAACCCTAACCCTCACCCTATCCATAACCCCCACCCTAAACCTAACCCTCACCCTAACACTTACCCTAACCCTAACAATAACCCTAACCCTAACACTAACCCTCACACTAACCCTAACCATCACCGTAACCGTAAACCTCACGGTAACCCTATCCCTAACCCTCACCCAACCCTAGCCCTCACCCTAACCCTAATCCTATTCCTCAACCTAACCCTCACCCTCATCCTCACCCTCAGCCTAACCCTAACCCTAAACTAACCCTAACCCTCACCCTAACCCTCATCCTATCCCTAAACCTAAACCTAACACTAACCCTAACCCTAATCCTCAACCACAGCCTCACCCTAACCCTAAATCCAACCCTAAACCTCACCCTCACCCTAACCCTAACCCTAACCATAAACCTCACCCTAACTCTAACCCTAAGCCTCACCCTCACCCTAGCGCTTGCTGAAACCCTAATCCTAACCCTAACCCTAATCCTATCCCTCCCCCTAACCCTATCCTAACCCTAACCCTAAAACGTCACCCTCACCCTCAGCCTAAATCTAAGCCTAAATCTAGACCTAACCCTAACAAACACAATGACACTCACCTTAACCCTAAACATAATCCTATCCCTAACCCAAAAACTAACCCTTACCCTCCCCTAACTCTGACCCTAACCCTAACCCTAAGCGTCACCCTAACCCTAAACCTCACTCTCACCCTAACCCTAAATCTAACCCTAACCCAAACCCTAAACCTCAACCTAACCCTAACCCTAACCCTCACCCTCACCCTCACCCTAACCGTAAACCTAAACCTAAACCTAACAATAACCCTAACCCTAACCCTAACCCTCACTCTAACCATAACCGTCACCCTAACCCATAACCTCACCCTAACACTTACCCTCACCCTAACACTAACCCTAACACTAACACTATCCCTCACACTGACCCTAACCCTAACACTACCCTTAAACCTCAACCTAACCCTCACCCTCAACCTAAACCTAACACTACCCCTAACCCTAACCCTCACCCTATCCCTCCCACTAACCCTATATCTAAACCTCACCCTCACGCTAACCCTAACCCTAACCCTAACACTAACAATACCCCTAAACCTAACCCTAAACCTAACCCTAATCCTCAGCCTCAAACTCATCCTAACCCAAACCCTAACCCTAAACCTCATCCTAAGTCTAAGCCTAACCCTAACCTTAATGCTAACCCTCACACTTACACTAACCCTAATCCTAAACCTAACCCTATCCCTAACCCTAACCCTCACCCTAACCCACAGCCTAGCCCTCACCCTTAAACTTATCCTAACCCTAAACCTCAACCTAAATCTCAACCTAACCCTAACCGTCACCCGGACCCGAAGCGGAACACTCACCCTCATGCTTGGCCTAAGCCTAAGCCTAAGCGTAAGCCTAACCCTAGCCCTAACCCTCACCCTAACCCTAACTCTAACCCTAACCCTAAACCAAAACCTCATCCTAACCCTAAACTAATCCTCACGCTCATCCTCACAGTAACAGTAACCCTACCCTGAAACCTAACAATACACCTAACCCTAAACCTAACACTCACTCTAACCATAACCCTCACCATAACCTTAACCTCACCCTAAAATTTACCCTCACCCTAACACTAACCCTAACCCTCACACTCACCCTAGCCTTCACCCTAACCCTAACAATTATCCTTACCCTAAACCTCACACTAAACCTAAAGCTAATCCTTAATCTAACCCTCACTCTCACCCTAATGTTAACACTCACCCTCACCCTAACCCTAACCCTCACCCTTACTTGAACCCTCACCCTCAGCCTAAACCTCAGCTTTACCCGTCCCATCACTCCCAGGCTAAACTGCACCCTAACCCTAACCCTCATACTAACCCTAACTGTACCCCTAAACCTCACCCTCACCATAACCTAAGTCTAACTTTCACCCTAACCCTAAACCTCATCCTAACACTCACTCTAACCCTAAAACTCATCCTAACACTCACCCTAACTGTGAACCTAACAATCATCCTAACCCTAACCCTCACCCTCAACCTCAAAATCAGCCTAATCCTAAGCCTAACCATAACCCTTACCCTAAACCTCACCCTCACCCTAACCCTAATCCTAATCCTAACCCTCACTCTAACCCTAACTCTAAACATCATCCTAAACCTAAACCTCACACCCACCCTCACCCTCATCCTAACCCTAAGCCTAAGCCTAAGCCTAACCCTAACCCTCACACTCACCCTCACCCTCACCCTAATCCTAACCCTAACCCTAACCGTAACCCTAAACCTCAACCTAACCCTCACCCTAACCTTAATCCTAAAACTAAACCTAAGGCTCACCCTCGACCTAACCCTCCAACTAACCCTAAATCTAACCCTAAACCTCACCCTTACCCTAACCCTAATCCTAATCCCTAACCCTAAACCTCAACCTAACCCTAACCCTAACCCTCACCCTCACCCTCACCCTCACAATAACCGTAACACTAACCCTAAAAATAACACTAATCCTAACCCTAACCCTAATCCTAATGTTAATACTCACACTCAAGCTAACCCTAATCCTAATCCTAACCCTCACCCTAACCCTAATCCTCACCCTCACTGTAACCCTAACCCTCAACCTAATCCTCACCGGAACCCTAACCCTAACCCTAATCCTTAATCTAACACTAACCCTAACCCTCAAACTCACCCTAGCCCTCAACCTAACCCTAATCCTAACCCTAATCCTCATCCTTACCCTCACCCTAACCCTAACCTTAACCTTCACCCTAACCCTAAATCTAACTCTAACTCTCAACCTAACCGTAACCCTCACACTCACCCTAAACCTAAACCTCACCACCACCCTCACCCTCAGTCTAACCTTAAGCCTAACCCTAACCATAACCATATCGCTCACCCTCACCCTAAGCCTAACCCTAACCATAAACCTCACCCTAACTCTCACCCTAAGCCTCACCCTCACCCTAGCGCTTGCTGAAACCCTAATCCTAAACCTAACCCTAATCCTAACCCTCCCCCTATCCCTAACCCTAACCCTAACCCTAACCATCACCTTCAACCTCAGCCTAAACCTAAGCCTAACCCTAGACCTAACCCTAACAAACACACTGACCCTCAACTTAATCCTAACCCTAATCCTATCCCTAACCATAACAATAATCCTTACCCTCCCCCTAACTCTCACCCTAACCCTAACCCTAAGCTTCACCCTAACCCCAACTCTAACCCTAAACCTCACCCTCACCCTCACCCTAACCCTAACCCTAACTCAAACCCTAAACCTCAAACTAACCCTAACCCTAACCCTCACCCTCACCCTCACTGTAACCATAACCCTAAACCTAAACCTAACAATAAACCTAACCATAACCCTAACCATCACCCTAACCATAACCGTCACCATAACCTATAACCTCACCGTAACACTTACCCTCACCCTAACACTAACCCTAACACTAACACTAAGCCTCAAACTGACCCTAACCCTAACCCTATCCCTAAACGTCAACCTAACCCTCACCCTCAACCTAAACCTTACACTACCCCTAATCATAACCCTCACCCTAACCCTCCCCCTGACCCTATATCTAAACCTCACCCTAACCCTAACCCTAACCCTAACACTAACACTAACACTACCCCTAAACCTAACCCTAAACCTAACCCTAATCCTCAGCCTCAAACTCATCCTAACCCAAACCCTAACCCTAAACCTCATTCTTACTCTAAGCCTAACCCTAACACTAATCCTAACACTCACACTCAAATGAACCCTAATCCTAAACCTAACCCTATCCCTAACCATAACCCTCAACCTAACCCTCAGCCTAGCCCTCACCCTTAAACTTATCCTAACCCTAAACCTCAACCTAACTCTCAACCTAACCCTATCCCGAACCTAAACTCGAACCCTACCCGAACCCTCATGCTCGACCTAAGCCTAAGCCTAAGCGTAAGCCTAACCCTCCCCCTAACCCTACCCCTAACCCTATTTCTAAACCTAAACCTCAGCCTCACCCTAACCCTAACCCTAACCCTAAACGCCACCCTAAACCTAACCCTAACCCTCACTTGCACATTCACCCTCACAGTAACTCTAACCCAAACCCTAAAAATAACACTAAACCTAACCCGAACCATCACCCTAACCATAATCCTCACCCCCACCCTCACCCTCAGCCTAACCAGAAGCCTAAGCCTAACCTTCACCCTAACCCTCACACTCACCCTCAATCGAACCCTAATCCTAAACCTAACCTTATCCCTAAACCTCAAACTAACCCTCAAACGCACCCTAACTGTAACACTAACCCTAACCCTAAACCTCACCCTCACCCTCACCCTAAACCTAACCCTAACCCTCACCCTCACCCTAGCCCTCACCCTAACCGTAATTCTAACCCTCACCCTCACCCTAACCCTAAACCTCATCCTCTCTCTAAACCTCACACTAACTCTAACCCTAATCCTCAATCTTACAATCAACCTGACCCTAAACCTGCCCCTTACTCTAACCCTAATCCTAAACCTAACCCTCACCCTTATCTTAACCCTCACCCTCACCCTAAACCTCACCTTTACCCTTACCTTCATGCGCACCCAAACCCTCACCCTAACCCTAAACCTTATTCTAATCCTCAACCTCACCCTAGCCCTCACCCTAACCCTAATCCTAAACCTAACCCTCATCCTAACCCTAACACTCACCCTAACCCTAACCATCACCCTAACCCTAATCCTCACCTCTACCCTCAACCTAAGCCTAACCCTAAACCTAAGTCTAACCCTAACCCTAATCCTCACACTCACCCTCACCCTAATCCTAAACCTAACACTAACCCTAACCCTAACCCTAAACCTCATCCTAACCCTCCCCCTAACCTTAACCCTAACACTAAACCTAACCTTAATCCCTGACCTAACACTCCAACTAAACCTAACCCTAACCCTAAACTTCAGCCTCACCCTAACCCTAATCCTAACCCTAAACCTAACCTTAACCCTAACCATAATCCTAAAACTCACCCTCACCCTAACCCTAATCCTCACCCTAACACTCACTGTAACCCTAACCCTCACTCTCACCTTAACCCTAATCCTCAACCTAACCCTTACCCTCACCCTAATCCTAACCATAACCCTAACCATAACCCTAAACTTCAACCTAAACCTCACCCTAACCTTAACCCTAACACTAACCCTAAACTTCACCCTCGAACTAAACCTCAAATTAACCCAAAATCTAAACCTAAACCTCACCCTCACCCTAACCCTTATCCCAAACCTAAACCTAAACCTAACCCTAATCCTAACCCTAATCCTAACACTAACCCTCACCCTAAACCTAATCCTAACACTCACCCTCACCCTAACCCTAATCCTATCCCTAACCCTTACCCTAACACTCACCCTCACACTCACTGTAACCCTAACCCTCAACCTAACCCTCACCCTAAAGCTAAATCTAACCCTAAACCTTAATCTAACACTAACCCTAACCCTCGCCCTCACCCTAGCCCTCACCATAATGCTAATCCTAACCCTAATCCTCATTCTTACCCTCACCCTAACCCTAAATTTAACCCTTAATCTAACCCTAATCCTAACCCTAACCCTCAACCTAACCCTAACCCTCAAACTCACCCTCACTCTCATCCCAAACCTAATCCTAACGCTAAGCCTAAACCTCACCCACAACTTAACCCTCGCTCTAACCCTAACACTAACACTAATCCTAACACTAAACCTCACACTAACCCTAACACTCAACCTCAGCCTCATTCTAACCCTAACTCTAACCCTAAACCTCAACCTCACCTTAACCCTAACCCTAACCCTAAGCATAAACCTCACCCTAACCCTAACGCTAAACCTCACCTGCCACTAGCCCTCACCCTAACCATAATCCTAACCCTAACCCTCATCCTAACCCTCACCCTAACACTAACCCTAACACTGACCCTCACTCTAACCCTAATCCTAACCCTAACTCTCAAACTGACACTAACCCTCACCGTCACCGAAACCCTTACCCTAACCCTAACCCTAACCCTAAACTTAACCCGAACCCTAACTCTCACACTAACCCTAACCCTAACCCTCACCCTAACCCTAATGCTCACCCTTGCCATAACCCTCACACTCAGCCTAACCATCACGTTTACCCTTACCTTCACCCCCAGCATAACCCTCACCCTAACCGTCAACCTAACCCTCACCCTAACCCTAACTCTACCCCTAAAAATCACCCTCCATCTAACCCTAACTCTAACACTAACCCTAACACTAAACCTCACCCTAACCCTAACCCTCAAACTGACCCTAACCCTCACCCGCACCCTCACCCTCAGCCTAAACCTAAGGCTAACCCTAACCCTAACCCTCACACTCACCCTAACCAAAACACGAATCCTAATCCTAACCCTAATCCTAACTTCACCCTCACCCTCAGCCTCACCCTAACCCTAATTCTAACCCTAAACCTCAGCCTCACCTATCCCTAAGGCTAACCCTAACCATAAACCTAACCCAAACTGTAATCCTAACCCACCCCTTACTCTCACCCTAACCCTAAACCTAACACTAACCCTAACCCTAAACCTCAATTTAACCTTCACCCTAACCCTAAATCTAACCCTAATCCTCACACTCACCCTAACCCTCACTCTAACCCTAAACCAAAACCTAAACCTCAACCTAACCCTAAACCTAACCCTCATCCTCACCCTCACCATAACTGAAACATTAAACCTAACCCTAACAATAACCCTAATCCTTATCCTAACCCTCACCCTAACCCTAACCCTCACAATTACCCAAACCCTCACCCTAACACCAACCCTCACCCTAAAACTAACCCTAATCCTAACATTAACCCTCACACTAACCCTAATCCTAACCCTAACCCTAAATCTCAAACTAACCCTCACTCTCACCCTAACCCTAACAATAACCCTATCCCTGACCCTCACCCTTTCCCTCCCCCTAACACTATATCTAACCCTAAACCTCACCCAAACCCTAACTATAATCCTAAACCAACCCTAAACCCCACCCTAAACCTAAACCTAACACTAACCCTCACCCCCACCCTCACCCTCACGGTAATTCTAACCATAACCTTAACAATAACACTACCCCTAACCCTAACCATCACCCTAACCCTAATCCTCACCCCCACCCTCACCCTTAGCCTAACTGTAAGCCTAAGCCTAATCCTCACCCTAAATCTCACACTCAGCCTCACCCTAACACTAACCCTCACGCTTACCTTAACCCTCACCCTCATCTTAACAGTCACCCTCAGCGTAAACCTCACCTTTACCCTTACCATCATCCTCACCCTAACCTCACCCGAACCCTAAACTTCATCCTAACCCTCACACTAACAGTAAACCTAACCATCATGCTAACCCTAACCCTCACCCTCAAAATCACCCTCAGCCTAACCCAAAGCCTAAGCCTAAGCCTTACCCTAACCCTAGCCCTCACCGGAGCCCTCACCCTTACCCTAATCCTAACCATCACCCTAACCCTAAACCTCACCTCCACCCTCACCCTCAGCCTAAACCTAAGCCTAAGCCTAGCCCTAACCCTAATCCTCACCCCCGCCCTCACCATTAGCCTAAACATAAGCCGAAGCCTAATCCTCACCCTAAACCTCACACTCAGTCTCACCCTAACCCTAAACCTAAACCTAACCATATCCCTAAACCTCAACCTAACCCTCACCCTCACACTTACCCTAACACTAACCTTAACCCTAAACATCACCCTATCCCTCCCCCTAACCCTAACCCTAACCCTAACCCTAACCATAACCATAACCCTCACCTTCAGCCTCATGCTCACAGCAAAATTAACCCTAAACATAACACTAACAATAAATCTAACCCTAAGCCTAACCCAAACCCTAACTCTAATCCTCAACCCCACCCTCACCCTCATCCTAAGCCTAAGCCTAACAATAACTCTAACCCTAAACCTAACCCTAAAACTAACCCTAATCCTCAGATTCACCATCACACTAACCCAAACCCTAAACCTAACCCTCACCCTAACTCTAAGGCTAACCCTAACCCTAAACCTCACACTCACACTCACCCTAACCCTAATCCTCAACCTAACCCTTTCCCTAACCCTAGACCATACCCTAACCCTATCCCTAGCCCTCATCATTACCCTAATCCTAACCTTAAAACTCAATCTAACCTTCACACTAACCCGAACCCTAACCCAAACCCTAACCCTCACCCTCATGCTCGGCCTAAGCCCAAGCCTAAGCTTAAGCTTAAACCTAACTCTAACCCTCACCCTAACCCTAACACTAACACTAACCCTAACTAACCCTAACTGTCACCCTCACCCTAACCTTAACTCTAACCCTAACAGTAAAACTAAACCTCATCCTAACCCTAACACTAACCCTAACCCTAACACTAACACTAACCATAAACCTAACCCTAACCCTAACAATAACCCTAACACTAACCCTCACACTCACCCTAACCATAACCCTCACCCTAACACTAACCCTCACCCTAACACTTACCCTCACCCTAACATAAACCCTAATGCTAACTCTAACACTCACACTAACCCGAAGCATCACCCTAACCATAAACCTCGCCCTAACACTAACCCTAACCTTCATCCGCACCCTAAACCTCACACTAACCCTAACAGTAATCCTCAATCTAACCCTCACCATCACCCTCACCCAAACACTAACCCTCACCCTAACCCTAACCCTCACCCTTACTGTAACCCTGACCCTCAGCCTAACCCTCAAATTTACCCTTAACTTCAACCCCACCCTAACCCGCACCCTAACCCTAACCCTGACCCTAACTCGCACCCTAAACCTAACTCTACCCCTAAACCCCACCCTCACCTTAACCCTAAATCTAACCCTAACCCTAACACTAAACTTCACCCTAACCCTAACCCTAAATCTCACCGTCACACTCACCGTAACCGTAACCCTAACCCTAACAATAACACTAACCATAAGCCTCACCCTAACCATAACCCTCACCCTAAACCTAACCCTCACCCTAACACTTACCCTCACCCTAACACTGCCCCTAATCCGAACACTAAACCTCACACTAACTCTAACCCTCACCATAATCCTAAACCTCACCATAAACCTAACCCTAACCGTAACACTCACCCTCACCCTAGCCCTCACCTTAACCCTAATTTTAACCCTCACCCTCACCCTAACCCTAACCCACATCCTCACCCTAAACCGCACACTAACCCTAACCCTTATCCTCAATCTAACAATCACCCTGACCCTAACCCTCACCCTTACCTTTACCCTAAACCAAACACTAACCATCACCCTAACCCTCAAACTCAGCCTAAACCTCACCTTTACCCTTACCATCAACCTCACCCTAACCCTCAACCTAACCCTAACCCTCACCCTCACCGTAACCCTAACCCTCAACCTAACCCTCACCATAACCCTAAATGTAACCCTCAACCTTAATCTAACACTAACCCTAAACCTCACCCTCAACCTAGCCCTCACCCTATCCCTAGTCTTCAACCTTAACCTCACCCTAACCCTAACCTTAACCCTTACCCTAAACCTAATCCTAACCCTAAGCCTCAACCTTACCCTAAAACTCAAGCTCACCTTAAACCTAACCCTAACCCTCACCCTAACCCTAAATTTAAACGAACCCTAACTCCCACCATAAACCTAACCCTAACCCTCACTCTCAACCTCACCCTCAGCCTAACCCTACACCTAAGCCTAACCCTAACCCTCACACTCACCCTAACCCTTAGGCTAATCCTAATACTAACCTTAAGCCTAACCCTCACCCTCAACCTAACCCTCATACTAACCCTAACTCTAACACTAACATAAACCTAACCCTCAATTTCAGCCTCACCCTAACCCTAACTCTAACCGTAAACCTCACCCTCACCCTCACCCTAACCCTAACCCTAAACATCACCCTAACACTAACCCTAAACCTTAACCTCAAACTAGCTCTCACACTAACCCTAATCCTATCCCTAACCCTCATCATAACCTTCATCCTAACACTAACCCTAAACTTCACCTCAACCTAACCCTAATCCTAACACTAACCCTCAACCTAACCCTAACCCTCATCCTCACCGTAACCCGTACCCTAACCCTCAACCCAACCCTAAACTTAACCCGAACCCTAACACTCACCCCAACCCTAACCCTAACCCTCACCCTAATACTAACCCTCACCCTTACCGTAAACCTCACCCTCAGCCTAACCCTCACCTTTAACCTTAACGACACCCTCAACCTAAAACTAACCCTAACCCAAATTCTAACCGTAAACCTCACCCTAACCCTAAACCTCACCCTCACCCTCCACCTCACCATAAGTCTAACCGTAACCCTAAGTATATCACTTACCCTAACCCTAATCCTAACCCTAACCATAAGCCTCACGCTCAGCCTCAACCCCAGCCTAACCCTAATCCTAACCCTAACTCTCATCCTAACCCTCCCCATAACCCTAACCCTAACCCTAAACCTAACGCTTAACCTAACCCTAAACCTAACCGTAATCCTCAGCCCCATCCTCACCCTATCCCAAACCCTAACCCTAACCCTCCCCCTAACACTAACTCTAATCCTAAACCTCACCATCACACTAAACCTAGCCCTAAACCTAACCCTAAACCACACCCTAACCCTAACCCTCACCCTAAGAATGACAATAACCCTAACCCAACCCTAACCCTAACTATTACACTCACCTTCAGGCTCATGCTCACCACAAACTTAAACCTAACCATAACACTAACAATAAGCCTAAACCTAAACCTAACCCTAACCCTAACTCTAATACTCAAACCCACCCTCCCCCTCATCCTAAATATAAGCCTTATCCTAACTCTAACCCTAACCCTCACCATAACCCTAACCCTAACCCTAATCCTAACACTAACCTTAATCCTAAACCTAACCATAAACCTAACCCTAATCTTCAGCCTCACCCTCTCCCTAAACCAAACCCTAACCCTAACCCTCACCCTAACTCTAAGCCTAACCCTAAACCTAAACCTCACACTCACCCTCAATCTAACCCTAATCCTAAACCTAACCCTATCCCTAACCCTAGCCCTCACCCTAACCCTAACCCTAGCCACCACCCTTACCCTAATCCTAATCCTAAAACTCAATCTAACCTTCACACTAACCCGAACCCTAACCCTCACCCTAACCCTCACCCTCATGCTCGGCCTAACCCAAGCCTAAGCCTAAGCCTAACCCTAACCCTAACCTCACCCTAACCCTAACACTAACACTAACCCTAACTCTAACCCTAAATCTCACCCTCATCCTAACCTTACCTCTAAACCTAACCTTAAAACTAAACCTCAATCTTACCCTAACACTAACCCTAACCCTAAACATAACCCTAACCCAAAACCTAACCCTAACAATAAACCTAACCCTAACCCTCACACTCACCCTAACCATAAACCTCACCCTAACCCTAACCCTCACTCTAAAACTTACCCTCACCCTAACATAAACCCTAACGCTAACACTAACGCTCCCACTAACCCTAAGCATCACCCTAACCATAAACCTCACCCTAACACTAACCCTAACCCTCAACCTCACCCTAAACCTCACACTAACCCTAACACTAATCCTCAATCTAACCCTCACCTTCACCCTAACCCTAACACTAACCCTCACCCTAACCTTAACCCTCACCCTTAATGTAACCCTCACCCTCAGGCTAACCCTCAAATTTACCCTTACCTTCAACCCCACCCTAACCCTCACCCTAACCCTTACCTTGACCCTAACCCTCACCCTAACCCTAACTCTACCCCTAAACATCACCCTCACCTTAACCCTAACTCTAACCCTAACCCTAACACTAAACTTCACCCTAACCCTAACCCTAACTCTCACCCTCACACTCACCGTAACCATAACCCTAACCCTAACCCTAACAATAACCCTAACCCTTACGCTCACCCTAATCATAACCCTCACCCTAAGCCTAACCTTCACCCTAACACTAACCCACACCCTAGCCCTCACCCTAACCCTAATTCTAACCCTCACCCTCAACCTCATCATAACTCTAACCCTAACCCTAACAATAACACTTCCCCTAACCCTAATCCTAACCCTAACCATAACCATAACCCTCACCCGCAGCCGCAACCTCAGCCTAACCATAAGCCTAAGCCTTACCCTAACCCTAACCATAATCCTAACCCTAACCCTAAATCTAACCCTAACCATAACCCTAAACCTAACCCTAATCCTCAGCCTCACCCTAATCCTAACCCAAAACCTCACCCTAACCCGCACCCTAACCCTAAGCCTAACCTTAACCCTAACCCTCACACTCAACCTCACCCTTACCCTAATCCTAAACCTAACTCTATCCCTAACCCTAACCCTCACCCTAACACTCAAACTAACATTCACCCTCAACCTAACCCTAACCCTCACCGTAACCATAACACTCACCCTAACCCTAACCCTCCCCCTACCACTAACCGTCAACCTAACACTAACCCTAACGCTAACACTAACCTTCACACTAACCCTAACCCTCACCCTAGCCCTCACACTAACCCTAATTCTAACCCTCACCCTCTCCCTAAACCTGACCCTCATCCTAACCCTAATCCTCACACTAACCATAACACTAATCCTCATTCTAAACCTCATCCTATCCTTAACCCTAACCCTTACACTAACCCTAAACCTAACCCAACCCTCACCCTTATATTAACCCTCAACCTCAGTGTAAACCTCACTTTTACCCTTACCATCATCCTCACCCTAACCTCACCCTAACCCTAAACCTCATCCTAACCCTCACCCTAACCGTAAACTTAACCATCACGATAACCCTAACGCTCATCCTCAAACTCACCCTCAGCCTAACCTTAAGCCTAAGCCTAAGCCTTACCCTAACCCTCACCCTCCCCTGAGCCCTCACACTTACCCTAATCCTAACCATCACCCTAACCCTAATCCTCATCCCATCCTCACCCTCAGGCTAACCCTAAGCCTAAGCCTAAGCCTAAACCTCACCCTCACACTCACCCTCACCTTCACCCTAATCCTAACACTAACCATAACCCTAACCCTAAACCTCAAACTAACCCTCACCCTAACCTTAACCCTAACACTAACCCTAACCCTAACCCTTGATCTAACTCTCCCCCTAAACTTAAATCTAACCCTAAACCTCACCCTCACCCTAACCCTAATCCTAACCATAAACCTAAACCTCACCCTAACACTCTCCCAAAACCTCACCCTCATCCTCATCCTCACCCTCACTGTTACTGTGACCTTAACCCTAACAATAACACTAATCCTAACCCTAAAGCTAACTCTAACCCTAACCTTAATCCTAACACTCACCCTCACCCTAACCTAATACTAAACCTAAACCTCACGCTAACCCTAACCCTCACATCACCGTAACCCTAACTCTCATCCTAACCCTCACACTAACCCTAACCCTAACAGAAAACCTCACCCTAACCCTAACCCTAAACCTCACCTGCCCCTAGCCTTCACCCTAAACCTAATCCTAACCCTAACCCTCATCCTAACTCTCACCCTAACACTAACCCTAACCCTAACCCTCTACCTAACCCTAATCCTAACCCTAACTCTCAAACTGACACTAACCCTCACCCTCACCGTAACCCTTAACCTAATCCTAACCCTAATCCTAAAATTAACCCAAACCCTAACTCTCACACTAACCCTAAACCTCACCCTTACCCTAAACCTAACCCTCACCCTTGCAATAAACTTCACATTAAGCCTAACCGTCACGTTTTCCCTTACCTTCACCCCCATCCTAACCCTCACCCTAACCCTAACACTCAAACTAACTCTCACCCTAACCCTAACTCTACGCCAAAATCTCACCCTCACCCTAACCCTAACTCTAACACTAACCCTAACACTAATCCTCACCCTAACCCTAACCCTAACCCTCAAACTAATCCTAACCCTCACCCACACCCTCACCCTCAGCCTAAACCTGAGGCTAACCCTAACCCTAACCCTAATCCTCACACCCACCCTCACCCTCAGCCTAACCCTAAACCTAACCCTAACACTAACCCTCACCATAACCCTAACTCTAACCCTAACCTAAAAACCTAACCCTAACCCTAACCCTAAACCTAACCCTAATCCTCACCCCCACCCTCACCCTAACCCAAACCCTAACCCTAACCCTCCCCCTAAGTATAACTCTAATTGTAAACCTCACCCTCACCCTAACCCTTACCATAAACCTATCCCTAAACTGCACCCTAACCCTAACCCTCACCCTCAACCTTATTTTTACCGTATCTCTAACCCTAACCCTAACCATAAACCTCACCTTCAGCCTCATGCTCACCTCATGCTCACTTAACCATAAGCATAACACTAACAATAAGCCTAAACCTAAGCCTTACCCAAACCCTAACTCTAATCCTCAAACCCACCCTCACCCTCATCCTAACCCTAAGGCTAATCCTAACTCTAACCCTAACTCTATCCATAACCCTAACCCTAACCCTAACACTAACCCTAAAAATAAACCTAACCCTAAAAATAAGCCTAATCCTCAGCCTCACCCTCACACTAACCCAAAGCCTAACCCTAACCCTCACCCTAATTCTAAGCCTAACCCTAACTCTAAACCTCACACTCACCCTCACCCTAACCCTAATCCTAAACCTAACCCTATCCCTAACCATAGCCCTCACCCTAAACCTAACCCTAGCCCTAACCCTTACCCTAATCCTAACCCTAAACCTCAATCTAACCTTCACCCTAACCTTCACCCTAACCCGAACCCTACCCCGAACCCTCATGCTCCGCATAAGCCTAAGCCTAAGCCTAAGCCTAAGCCTAAACCTCACCCTAACCCTAACACTAACACTAACACTAACTCTAACCCTAAATCTCACCCTCACCCTACCCTTAACTCTAACACATACCCTAAAACTAAACTTCATTCTAACCCTAACACTAAACATAACCATAACCATAACCATAACTCTAACCCTAACCATAACAATAACCCTAACCCTCACACTCACCCTAACCATAACCCTCACCCTAAACTTAACCCTCAACCTATCCCTTAAACTCATGCTAACCCAACCCTCACACTAAGCCTAAACCTCAACCTAACCCTAACTGTCACCCTCATCATCACCCTAAACTTCACCCTCACCCTAACCCTCACCCTCACCCTCATCTTCACCCTAACCCAAAACCTAACCCTAACCCTCACCCTAACCCTTATCCTCACACTAACCCTAAACTTAACACTTACACTTATGCTCACACTAACCCTCACCCTAACCCTAACCCTAACTCTAAGTCTCCCCCTCACCCTAACCTTCACCTTAACCCTAACCCTCACCCAAACCTTAACCCTCACACTCACCCTAAACCTCACCCTCACCCTAAAGCTAACACTAAAACTAAACCTCACCCAAACACTCACACTAAGCCTAACCCTCACTCTCACCATAACCCTAACACTAAACATTACCTTAACATTAAAACTAACACTCACTCACACCATCACTCTAACCATAACCCTAACCGTATCCCTAACCCTAACCCTCACCCTAACCCTCACCCTCAAACATACCCTCACCCTAATCCTAACCCTAACCCTAATAGTAAACCTAACCCTAAACCTAATCCTCAGCCTCACCCTCACACTAACCCAAAGCCTAACCCTAATCCTCACCCTAACTCTAAGCCTAACCCTAACCCTAAACCTCATACTCACCCAAATCCTAACCCTAATCCTAAACCTAACGGTATCCCTAATCCTAGCCCTCATCCTAAGCTTAACCCTAGCCCTCACCCTTACCCTAATCCTAACTCCAAACCTCAATCTAAATTTCGCCCTAACCCGAACCCTAAACGGAACCCTAACCCTAACACTAACACTAACCCTAACTCTAACCCTAAATCTCACCCTCACCCTAACCTTAACTCTAACCATAAACCTAAAACTAAACTTCATCCTAACCCTAACCCTAAACCTAACCCTAACCCTAACCATAACCATAACCCTAACCCTAACCCTAAACCTAACAATAACCCTAACCCTAACCCTCACACTCACCATAACCATAATCCTCACCCTAATCCTAACCCTCACCCTAACACTTACCATCAACCTAACATAAACCCTAATGCTAACACTAACACTCACACTAACCCTAAGCATCACCCTCACCGTAAACCTCACCATAACACTAATCCTAACCCTCATCCTCACCCTAAACCTCACACTGACCCTAACACTAATCCTCAAACTAACCCTCACCCTCACCCTAATCCTAACACTAACCCTCACCCTAACCCTAACCCTCACCCTTACTGTAACGCTCACCCTCAAGCTAACACTCAAATTTACCCTTACCTACAATCCCAACCTAACACACACCCTAACCCTAAACCTCACTCTAATCCTAACTCTACCCCTAAACCTCAGCCTCACCTTAACCCTAACTCTAACCTTAACCCTAACACTAAACTTCACCCTAACCCTAACCCTAACTCTCACTCTCACACTCACCGTAACTGTAACCCTAAACCTTACCCTAACAATAACCCTAACCTAAACCCTCACCCTAACCATAACACTCACCCTAATCCTAACCCTCACCCGAACACTTACCCTCACCCTAACCGTAATCCTCACACTAACCCTAACCCTATCCCTAACCCTAACCCTCACATGAACCCTCACCCAAACACTAACCCTAACCCTAACTCTCACCCTCACCTTAACCCTCACGTTATCCCTTAAGCTCATGCTCGCCCAACCCTCACACTAAGCCTAAACCTCAACCTAACCCTAACCCTAACCCTCACCATCACCCTCAACTTCACTCTCACTCTAACCCTCACCATCACCATCACCCTCACCCTAACCCAAAACCTAACCCTAACCCTCACCCTAACCCTACCCCTCACACAACCTTAAACATAACCCTCACCCTCACCATAACTCTAACCCTCTCCCTAACCCTAATCCTCACACTAACCCTAAACCTAACCCTAACCCTTATCCTCACACTAACCCTCACCCTAAACCTAACCCTAACTCTAAGTCTCACCCTTCCCGTAAACTTCACCTTCACCCTAACCCTCAGCCAAAACCTAAACCTCACACTCACCCTAACCCTCACCCTCACCCTAAAGCTAACACTAAACCTAACCCTCACCCTAACACTCACACTAAACCTATCCCTCACTCTCACCCTAACCCTAACACTAAACCTTACCCTATATCTAACCCTAACCCTTACCCTAACAATAACTCTAATCCTAATCCTCACACTAACCCCAACACTAACCCACACACTAAAACTCACCCTAATCCTCACCCTCACCCAAACCCTAACCCTCACCCACACCCTCATCTTCAGCATAAGCCTAACCCTAACCTTAACCCTAATCCTAACCCTGAACCTCACCCTCAACCTGAACCTAACCCTAACCCTAAACCTCACACTCACCCTCACCCTAATCCGAACCGTAAACCTATCACTAACCCTCATCCTAAACCTAACACTCAACCTAACCCTCAATCTAACACATACCCTCACCCTCACCTTTACCCTCACCTTAACACTCACCCTAAACCTCACCTCACCCTAAACTTCACCCTAAACCTTACCCTCACCCTAACCCTAAACCTAACCCTAACCCTCACCGTCACCCTAACCCTAACCATAACCGTATCCCTAACCCTAACCCTAATCTAAAAACTAACCTTCACTCTCACTGTCACTCTAACCATAACCCTAAACGTATCCCTAACTTTCACCCTAACGCTATCCTTCACCCTAACCCTCACCCTAAAGCATACCATCACCTAATCCTAACCCTAACCCTCAACCTAACCGAAATCCTATCCCTAAACCTCATCCTCAGGCTAAAACTCATCGTAACCTTTACCCTCAACCTAAACCTAACCCTAAACGTACCCCTCACCCGATCCCTCACCCTAACCCTAACCCTCAACCTAACCCTAACCCTAACACTAACCCTCACCCTCACCATAGCCCTCATCCTAACCCTAATTCTAACCCTAACACTCACCCTAACCCTAACCCTCACCCTCACACTAACCCTCACCCTCACTTTAACCCTCACCCTCACCCTAAACCTCATCCTAAACATAACCCTAACCCTAATCCCAAACCTCACCCTAACCCCCACCATAACCCTAAACCTAACCCTAACCCTCACCCTAACCCTTACCCTCACCTTCACCCTACCCCTCACACTAACTCTAACCCTCCCCCTAACCCTAACCCTAACCCTCATCCTCACACTAACCCTAAACCAAACCCTAACCCTTACCCTCACATTAAACCTTACTCTAAAACTAACCCTAACATTAAGTCTCACACTCACCCTAACCATCACCCTAACCCTTACCCTCATGCTCACCCAACCCTCACAGTAACCCTAAACCTCAACCTAACCATTAACCTAACCCTCAACCACTCCCTAACCCTAACCCTAATCATAACCCTAAACCTCATTTTCACCCTCTCCCTTACCCTAAACCTAACCCACACCCTCAACCTCACTCTCAGCCTAACCCTAACACTCACCCTCACCCTCACCCAAACACTAACCCTAACCCTAACCTTCACCCTAAACTTAACCCTCACCCTAAACTTAACCCTAACCCTCACCCTAACCCTGAACCTAACCCTTACCCTCACCCTAAACCTAACCCTAAACCTAAACCTCACACTAAACCTAACCCTCACCCTCACCCTAACCCTCACCATAACAATAATCTTAATGCTAAACCTAAACCTAACCCTCACCCTCACCCTAATGCTAACCCTAACCATAACAAAAACCCTATTCCTATGCCTAATCCTAACACTCATCCTCACTCTCACCTTAACCCTAACTCTAACCCTAAGCCTAACCCTAACAATAACCCTAACCCTAACCCTAACCCTCACACTAACCCTAATACTAACCCCATCCCTCAGCCTAATCCTCATCCTAAACCTAAACCTAATCCTAAACCTCGGCCTAACTCTACAGATCACCCCAACCCTAACCCTCACCCTCACCCTCACCCTAGTCTAACCCTAACCCTAACCCTAATTCTAACCATGAACCTCACCCTCACCCTGAAACTAACTTTAAAACTAACACTCAACCTCACCATCACCCTAACCCTAACCTTACCCGTATCCCTATCCCTCACCCTAACTTTAACACTCACCCTAACACATACCCTCAACCTAATCCTAAACCTAACCCTGAAACTAACCCTCACCTTAAACCTAACCCACTCCTTAAACCTCACTCTCAACCTAAACCTCACCTTAAACCTTACCCCCACACTAACCATAACCCTAACCCTAACCTTTATCCTCACACTAACACTAACCCTAACACTAACCCTCACCCTAATGTTAACCCTTACCCTAAACCTCACCCTCACCCTAACCCTCACCGTCACCCTAACCCTCACCCTTTCCCTAAATATCACCCTTACACTAACCCTCACCATAACACAAACCCTAACCCTGACCCTTAGCCTCACCCTCACCATCACCCTCACCCTAAGCCTAACCCTAATCCTAAACCTAACCCTCTCCCTCACCCTCACACTAACCCTAATGTTAACCCTAACCCTAACCCTCACCCTCAACATAAACCTAACCCTAAAACTCACCCTCAACATAACCCTAACCCAAACGCTCACCAAACGCTAACCCTAACCCTCAACCTCACACTAACCCTCAACGTCACCCTAACCCTCACCCAAAACCTATCCCTCACAATCACCCTAACATTCACCCTTTCCTTATCCCTCAACCTTTCCCTAAATATCACCCTAACACTAACCCTCACCCTAACCCTAACCCTAACCCTGACCTGAAACCTCATCTTAACCATCACCCTAACACTAAGCCTAACTGTAAACCTAACCCTAATCCTAAACCTAATTCTCTCCTTCACCCTCATGCTAACCCTAATGCTATCCCTAACCCTAACCCCCACCCTCACCCTAACCCTAAACCTAACCCTAACCCTAACAATACCCCTAAAACTAACCCTAAACCTATCCCTTACTCTCAACCTCACCCTAACCCTAACCCTCACCCTCACCCTCACCCTAACACTCACCCTAACACTCACACTAAACCTAACCCACACTCTCAGCCTAACTCTCACACTAAACCTTACCCTAAATCTAACCCTAAAACTTACCCTCACCTTAACTCTAATCCTCACACTAACCCTAACCCTAACCCTAACCCTCATCATAACCCTCACCCTCACTCTAACCCTAACCCTAACCCTCACCCTAATGCTAACCCTCACCATCACCCTCACCCTCATCCTAACCCTCACCATCACCCTAACACCAATCCACACCCTAACCCTCACACTCACTCTAACCGTCACCCTCACCATAACCCACACCCTCACCCTAAGTATCACCCTAAGCCTAACCCTCACCCTAAACCTAACCCTAACCCTGACCCTAGGCATCACCCTCAGCATGACCTTCACCCTTAGCCTAACTGTAAACCTAACCCTAATCCTAAACCTAAACCTCTCCCTCACCCTCATGCTAACCCTAAAGCTAAGCTAAACCCTAAACCTCACCATAACCCTTACTCTCACCCTAACCCTAACACTAATCCTCACACTAACCCTCACCCTAACCCTCACCCTAAGCCTAAACCTAACCCTCACCCCCACCCTAACCCTAATCCTCAAGCCTTAGCCTAACGCTAACCCTAACCCTAATCCTAACCCTGAACCTCACCCTCACCCTTATCCTAACCCTAAAACTAACCCTCACCCTCATCATCACCCCAACCCTAACCCTAAACTTATCCCTAACCCTCATTCAAACGCTAACCTTAACCCTCACTCTAACACATACCCGCACGCTAATCCTAACACTATTCCTCACCCTAACCCTCACCTAAACCCTAATCCTTTCCCTAAACCTCACCCTCACACTAAACCTCACCTGAACCCTTACCCTCACCCTAACCCTAACTCTAAACCTACTCCTCACCCGAAACCTCACCATAACCCTAACCCTAATCCTAACCTTCACCCTCACCCTAACCCTAACCCTCACCCTAATGCTAACCCAAACCCTCACCCCCACCCTCACCCTAACCCTCACGGTCACACTAACCTTAACCCACAACCTAAACCTCACACTCACCCTAACTGTCACCCTCACCATAACCCAAACCCTCACCCTAAGTATCACCCTAACCCTAACCCTCACCCTAACCCTAACCCTAACCCTCACCCTAAGCCTCACCCTCACCATGACACTCACCCTAAGCCTAACCATAAACCTAACCCTAATTCTAAACCTAAACCTCTCCCTCACCCTCATGATAACCTTAACACTAACCTTAAATCTAAACCTCACCATAACCCTTACTCTCACCCTAAACCGAACCCTAATCCTCACACTAACCCTAACCCTCACCCTAAACCTAACCCTAATCCTCACCCTCACCCTAACCCTAACACTCAGCCTTACCCTAACCCTTAGCCTAACCGTAACCCTAACCCTAATCCTAACCCTGAACCTCACCCTCACTCTGAACCTAACCCTAAAACTAACCCTCACCCTCATCGTCACCCAAAACATAAACCTAAGCCTATCGCTAACCCTCATCCTAACCCTAAACCCAACCCTCACTCTAACACATACCCTCATCCTAATCCTAACGCTATCCCACACCCTAACACTCACCTTAACACCAACCCTCTCCCTAAACCTCACCCTCATCTTAAACCTCACCCGAACGCTTACCCTCACCCTAAACCTACCCCTCATCCAAATCCTCACCCTAACCCTAACCCTCACCCTCACCCTAACCCTAACCCTAAACCTCACCTTCACCCTAGCCCTCATTCTTACACTAATCCTAACCCTAACCCTCACTCTAACCCTAAAGCTAACCCTAACCCTCACCCTAACCCTAACAATAACCCTAACTCTCAGCCTCACCCTGACCCTCAACCTAACACTTACCCTCACCGTCACCCTACCACTCACACTAACCCTAACCCTCACCCTAACCCTAAACCTCACACTAACCCTAACCCTTACCCTCACACTAACACTCACCCTAACACTTACCCTAACCCTAAGTCTCACCCTCACCAAAACCCTTACCCTACCCCTTACCGTAACACTCACCCAACCCTCAAACTAACCCTAAACCTCAACCTAATGGTAACCCTAACCCTCAACCTCACCGTAACCTTAACCCTAATCCTAACCCGAAACCTCATCTTCAACCTCTCCCTTAACCTCTCCCTAACCCTAACACTCACCCTCACCCTCACCCTCAGCCTAATCCTGACCCTAACCCAAATCCTAAAGCGGAACCTCACCCTCACCCTGAACCTAAACTTAAAACTAACCCTCAACCTCACCGTTACCCTAACCATAACCCTAACCGTATCCCTAACCCTCACCCTCACCCTAACCCTCACCCTAACCCTCACCCTAACACATACCCTCTCCATAATCCGAACCCCAACCCTCATCCTAACTCTAACCCTATCCCTAAACCTCATCCTCACCCTAAAACTCATCCTAACCTTTACCCTCACCCTAAACCTAACCCTAAAAGTACACCTCAACCGAACCCTCACCCTATCCCTAACCCTCAACCTAACCCTAACCCTCAACCTAACCCTAACCCTAACACTAACCCTCACCCTCACCCTACCCCTCATCCTAACGCGAATCCTAACCCTAAACCTCACCCTAACCCTAACCCTCACCCTCACCCTAACCCTCATGCTAAACATAACCCTAACCCTAACCCCAACCATCACCTTAACCCCCACTATAACACAAAACCTAACCCTAACCCTCACCCTAACCCTTATGCTCACCGTCACCCTACTCCTCACACTAAACTTAACCCTCCCCCTCCCCCTAACCCTAATCCCAATCCTCACACTAACCCTAAACCAAACCCTAACCCTTACCCTCATACTGACCCTCACCCTAACACTAACCCTAACCTTAAGTCTCACCCTCACCCTAACCCTCAACCTAGCCCTTACCCTCACGCTCACCCAACCCTCAAACTAACCCTAAACCTCAACCTAAACATTAACCTAACCCTCAACCTCATCCTAACACTAACCCTAATCCTAACCCTAAACCTCATCTTCACCCTCTCCCTTAACCTAAACCTAGCCCTCACCCTCAACCTCACCCTCACACTAACCCTCATCCTCACCCTCACCCTAACACTAAACCTAACCCTAACCCTCACCCTAAACTTAACCCTCACCATAAACTTAGCCCTAACCCTCATCCTCACCCTCACCCTAACCCTAAACCTAACCCTAACACTCACACTAACCCTAACCCTAACCCTAATGCTAACCCTAAAGCTCAACCTTACCCCAACCCTCAACCTAACCTTTACCCTCACCCTAAACCTAACCCTAACCCTATCTTACACCCGAAACCTAACCCTCACCCTCACCCTAACCCTAAACCTAACCATAACCAAAACCATATTCCAAAGCCTAATCCTAACACTCATCCTCACCCTCACCCTAACACTAACTCTAACCCTAAGCCTAACCCTAACAATAACCCTAACCCTAAACCTCACCCTAATCCTAATCCTAATCCCAACCCTCAGCCTAATCTTCATCCTAAAACTAAACCTAATCCTAAACCTTGCCCTAACCCTAAAGATCACCCTAAACCTAACCCTCACCCTCACCCTCACCCTAACCCTAACCCTCACCCTAATTCTAAACCTAAAGTTCAACCTTACCCTAAACCTCACCCTAACATTTACCCTCACCCTAAACCTAACCCTAAACCAAACTCTCACACTAAACCTAACCCTCATCCTCACCCTAACCCTAAACCTAACAATAATCCTAACGCTAAACCTAAACCTAACCCTTTCCCTCACCCTAACGCTAAACCTAACCATAAAAAAAACCATATTCCTAAGCCTAATCCTAATACTCATCCTCACCTTCACCCTAACACTAACTCTAACCCTAAGCCTAACCCTAACCCTAAACCTCACCCTAACCCTCAACCTAACCCTAAATCTAAAACTAACCCTAACCCTAATCCTCACCCTCAGCCTCACCCTAACCCTTATTCTAACCCTAAACCTCACACTCACCCTAATCCTAATCCGAACCCAAACCCTCAACCTAACCCTAACCCTCACCCTCAACATAACCCTTACCCTAACCCTCCCCTTAACCCTAAACTTAACCCAAACCCTAACCCTCACCCTAACCCTAACTCTCACCCTCAGCCTCACCCTCAGCCTAACCCTAAGCCGAACCCTAAACATAAACTTAACACACACACTCACCCTCACCCTAAACCTAATCCTAAACCAAACCTAACCCTAACCCTAAACATCCACCTAACTCTCACCATAACCCTAATGCTAACACTAACCCTAACCCTCAACCTAACCGTCACCCTAACCCTAACTCTAACCCTAAACCTCCTGCTCACCCTAAACCTAACTCTAACCCTAATCCAAACCCTAAACCTCAACCTAACCCTAAACCTAACCCTAAACCTAAAGCTTAACCTAAACCTCATCCTAAACCTAACCCTAACTCTCAACCTCACCCTCACCATAACCGTAACCCTAACCCTAACTCTAACAATAACCCTCATCCTAAACCTAAACCTCACCTTAACACTTACCCTCACATTAACACTAACCGTAACTCTAACACCAACCCTAACCATCACCCTAACCCTAACCCTCACTCTAACCCTATCCCTAACCCTCATCCTCACCCTAGCCCTCACCCTAACACTAACCCTCATCCTCACCCTAACCCTCACACTCACCCTCACCCTCAGCCTAACCCTAACCCTAATCCTAATCCTAAACCTATCCCTTACCCTCAACCTCACCCTAACCCTAACCATAAAACTAAAAGTAACCCTAACCCTAAAACTCACCCTCAGCCTCACCTAAACCTAACGCTAATCCTAAACCTCACCGTCACCCTAACCCTAATGATAAACCTCACCCTCACCCTAGACCTTACCCTAACCCTAATCCTAACCCTAATACTCATACTAACCCTCCCTCACCCTCACCCTCAGCCTAAACCTAAGTATAAACCCTAGACCTAACCCTAACACACACACTCACCCTCAACCTAATCCTAATCCTATCCCTAACCCTAACTGTAACCCTCCCCTTAACTATCACCATAACCCTAACCCTAAACTTCACCCTAAGCCTAACTATAACCCTAAACCTCACCCTCACCCAAACCCTAACTCTAACCCTAACCCCAACCTAAACCTCAACCTAACCCTAACCCTATCCCTCACCCTCACAGTAACCGTAACCCTCAACCTAACCCTAACAATAACACTAACCCTAATCCTAACCTTCACCCTTACCGTAACACTCACCCTAACCCATATCCTAAACCTAACACCCTCATCCTAACACTAAACCTAACCCTAACACTAACCCTCACACTAACCCTAAACTTAACCCTAACCCTAAACCTCAACCTAAACCTCACCCTCAACCTAACCCTAACACTAACCCTAGTCCTAACACTCACCCTAACCCTCCCCCTATCTGTATATCTAAACCTCACCCTCACCCTAAGCGTAAGCCTCACCTTTACCCTTACCATCATCCTCAACCTAACCTCACCCTAACACTAAACCTCATTCTAACCCTCACCCTAACCGTAAACCTAACCCTCACCCTAACCCTCACACTCACCCTAATCCTAAAGGTAAACCTATCCCTCAACCTCAACCTAACCTTCACCCTCACACTAACCAAATCAGTAACCTTAATCCTAAACCTCTCCCTAACACTCCCCCTAACCCTAACTCTAACCCTAAACCTCACCCTCACCCTAACCCTAACCCTTATCGTAAACCTCACCATAACCCTAACCCTCAAACTCACCCTCAACTTCACCGTAACTCTAAACCTAACGGTAACAACACTAACCATAACCCTAACCATAAGGTTAACGGTCACACTCAGCCTCACACTCACCGCAAACTTAAACCTAAACATAACCCTAACAATAACCCTAACTCTAAACCTAACCCTAAAACTAACACTAAACCTAACCCTAACCCTCAACGTAACCCTAACTGTAACCCTAAACATAACACTAACCCTAACCCTAAACCTAACCCTAATCCACAGCCTAATCCTCACCCTAACCCAAACCCTAACCCTAACCCTCACCCTAACTCTAAGCTTAACACTAACCCTAACACTAACTCTCACACTCACCCTCACCCTAACCCTAATCCTAAACCTAACCCTGTCCCTAACTCTAGCCCTAAACCTAACACTCAACCTACCCCTTACCCTTACCCTAATCCTAACCCTAAACCTCATCCTAAACCTCGACCTAACACTAACACAGACACTCACCCTAACCCGAAGCCTACCCCTAACGCTAACCCAAACTCTAACCATAAATCTCACCCTCATCCTAAACCTAACTCTAAACCTAACCCTTAACCTAACCGTCATCCTAACCCTAACCCTAACCCTCACCCTCACTGTAATTGTAACCCTAACCCTAAGCCTAACCCTAACAATAACCCTAAACCTAACCCTAAACCTCACACTCACTCTAACCCTAAACTTAATCCGAACCCTAACCCTCACCAAAACCCTAACCTAACCCTCACACTTATCCTAACCCTCAACCTCACCCTCACCCTGAGCCTAAACCTAAGCCTAACCCTAACCCCAACCCTAACCCTCACACTCACCCTAACACTTACCCTAATCCTAATCCTAAACCTAAGCCTAACCCTCACCCTCAACCTAACCCTCACACTAAGCCTAACTAACACTAACCCTAACCATAAACCTCAACCTCAGTCTCAACCTAACCTTAATCTAACCCTAAACCTCAACCTCACCCTAACCCTAACCCTCACCCTAACTCGAAACCTCACCCTAACCCTAATCCTAAATCTCACCCTCATCCTAGCCCTCAACCTAAACCTAATCTCAACACTATCCCACATCCTAACCCTCACCCTAACACTAACCCTAACCCTCACCCTCACCCTAACCCTAATCCTAACCCTCACACTCAACCTAAACCTAACTGTAAGCTTCACCGTAACCCTTACCCTAATCCTCACCCTAACCCTAAACTTAACCTGAACCCTAACTCTCACCCTAACCCTGACCCTAACCCTCACCTTAACCCTCACCCTTACAGTAACCATCACCCTTAGCCTAAACCTCACCTTTACCCTTACCATCACCCCCACCCTAAAACTCACCCTAACCCTAACACTCAACCTAACCCTCAACCTAACCCTAACTCTACCCATAAACCTCACCCTCAACCTAACCTTAACTCTAACACTAACCCTAACCCTAAACTTAACACTTACCCTCACCCTCACCCTCAGCCTAAACCTAAGGCTAACCCTAACCCTCACACTCACCCTAACCCTAACCCTAATCCTAATCCTAATCCTAACCCTAACCCTCACCCTCTCCCTCAACCTCAACCTAACCCTAATTCTAACCCTTAACCTCAACCTCACACTAATCCAAAGGCTAACCTAACCCTAACACTAACCCTAACCCTCCCTCTAACTTTCACACTAACCCTAACCCACAACCTCAACCTAACCCTCAGTCTAACCCTAACCCAAAGCCTAAACCTCACCCTAACGCTAACCCTAAACCTCAACCTCAAACTAGCCCTCACCCTAACAATAAATCTAAACCTAACCCTCATCCTAACCCTCACCCTAACACTAACCCTAACCTTCACCCTGACCCTAACCGTAATCCTAACACAAACCCTCAACCTAAACCTAACCCTCACCCTCACCGTAACCGTTACCTAACCCTAAACCTAACCCTAACCCTAACTCTAACCCCAAATCTCACCCTCACCCTAAATCTAAACCTCACTCTAACCCTAAACCTAAACCTCACCCTCACACTAGCCCTCACCCTAACCCTAATCCTAGGCCTAGCCCTCATCCTAACCCTCACCCTAACACTAACCCTAACCTTCACCCTCACCCTAAATCTAACCCTAACCCTAACCCTAACCCTAATCCTAAACCTAAAACTAACCCTAACCCTAACCCTCATCCTAACCATAACCTGAACCCTAACTCTAACCCTAAACCTCACACTCTCCCTAACCCTAACTCTAACCCTACCCCTAACCCTAAAACTCCCCTAAATCTAACCCTCATCCTCACCCTCACCGTACCCTAAACCTAACAATAACCCTAAAACTAACCGTAAACCTCAGGCTAACCATAACCCCCAACCTAACACTAACCCGCACGCTAACACTTACCCTCACCCTAACACTAACCCTAACTCTAACACTAACCCTCACAGTAACCCTAACTCTCACCCTAACCCTAAAACTCACCCTAAACCTAACCCTAACCGTCAGTCTCACCCTAGCCCCCACCCTAATCTTAATTCTAACCCTAACCCTCACCCTAACCCTAACCCTGATCCTCACCCTAAACCTCACACTAACCCTAACCCAAATACTCAATCTATCCCTTACCCTGACCCTAACACTCACCCTAAACCTAACCCTCATCCAAACACTCACCCTAACCCTAACCCTTTCCATAACCCTAACCCTAAATCTCACCATAACCCTCAACCTCAGCCTAAACCTAAGCCTAAACCGAACCCTAACCCTAACCCTAAACCTAACCCTCACCGTAACCCTAACCCAAACCCTCACCCTAACACTAACCCTAAACCTAAACCTAACCCTAAACTAACCCTAAACCTAACCCTAATCCTCAGCCTCGCCCTCACCCTAACCAAAACCCTAACCCTAACCCTCACCCTAACTCTAAGCCTAAACCTTATCTTAACCCTAACTCTCACACTCACACTCACCCTACCCAGATTCCTAAACCTAACATTATCCCTATCCTTAGCCCTAACCCTAACCCTCACCCTAGCCCTCATGATTACTCTAATCCGAATCCTAAACCTCATCCTAAACCTCACCCTAACCATAACTCTAACCCTCACCCTACCCGAAGCCTAACCCTCACCCTCATGCTCGTCCTAAGCCTAAGCCTAAGCCTAACCCTAACATTAACCCTCACCCTAAACCTAACTCTAACACTAACCCTAACTCTAACCCTAAATCTCACCCTCATCCTAAACCTAACTCTAAACCTAACCCTAAACCTAAACCTCATCCTAACCCTAACCCTAACCCTCACCCTCACTGTAACTGTAAACCTAACCCTAACCCTAACCCTAACAATACCATAACCCTAACCCTCACTCTAACCCTAAACTTATCCGAACCCTAACTCTCACCCTAACCCTAACCCTAACGTTCACCCTTACCCTAACCCTCACCCTCGCCCTCACCCTCAGCCTAAACCTAAGCCTAACCCTAAACCTAACCCTAACCCTCACAGTCACCCTAACACTTACCCTAATCCTAATCCTAACACTAAGCATAACCCTCAACCTTAACCTAACCCTAATCCTCACTGTAACCCTAAATGTAACCCTAACCCTAATCCTAAACCTAACCCTAATCCTCAGCCGCAACCTCACCCTAACCCAAACCCTAACCCTATCCCTCACTCTAACCCTAAGCCTAACCCGAACCCTAAACCTAATGCTCACACTCACCCTCACACTAAACCTAACCCTAAACCTGACCCTATCCCTAACCCTAACCCTCACCCTAAGCCTCACAATAGCCCTCACCCCAACGCTAATCCTAAACCTAAACCTCATCCTAACCCTAACCCTAACCCTCACCCTAACCCTAAACTTAACCGAACCCTAACTCTCACCCTAACCCTAAACCAAACCCTCACACTTACCATAACCCTCAACCTCACCCTCAGCCTCAGCCTAAATCTAAGCCTAAGCCTAAGCCTAACCCTAACCCTCACACTCACCCTAAACCTTACAGAAATCCTAATCCTAACCCTAAGCCTAACCCTCAACCTCTACCTAACCCTCACCCTAACCCTAACTGTAACACTAACCCTCATCCTAACCCTCACCCTAACCCTAACTCCACCTAAAACCTCACCCTCACCCTAACCCTAACTCTAACCCTAACCCTAACACTAAACCTCACCCTAACCCTAACCCTCACCCTAACCCTCATCCTCACTCTAAACCTCACACTAACCCTAACCCTAGCCCTTAATCTAACCCTAAACCTAACCCTAACGCTCACCCTTATCTTAACCCGCACCCTCAGCCTAAACCTCACCATTACCCTTACCATCATCTTCACCCTAAAAATACCCCTAACCCTAAACCTCATACTAACTCTAACACTAACTGTAAACCTAACCATCACCCTAACCCTAACCCTCACCCTCAACCCCACACTCAGCCTAACACTAAGACTAAGCCTTACACTTACCCTAACCCTCACCCTCACCCTAGCCCTCACCCTAACCCTAATCTTATCCCTAACCCTCATCCTAACCCTCACCCTAACCCTAACCCTAACCCTTACCCACACCCTCACACTAACGCTAATCCTAACCCTAACCCTCAACTTAAGCATAAACCTCACCCTCAATGTAACCCTTACCCTAACGCTCACCCTAACACTAAACATAACCCGAACTCTAACGCTCACCCTAAACAAAACCCTAACCCTCACCCTAACCCTAACCCTAAACCTTACCCTCAACCTAGCCCTCACCCTAACCCTAATCCTAACCTTAACCGTCACCCTACCCCTCCACCTAACCCTAATCCTAACCCTAACCCTAACCCTAAACCTCACCCTCAACCTCACCCTCAGCCTAACCCTAAGCCTAACCCTAAACCAAACCCTAACATACACACTCACCCTCATCCTAAACCTAATCTTAAACTTAACCCTAACCCTTACCCTCCCCCTAACTCTCATCATAAGCCTAACACTAACACTAACCCTAACCCAAAACCTCAACCTAACCCTCACACTGACTCTAACCCTAAACCTCACCCTCACACTAAACCTCAACCTATGCCTAACCCTAACCCTCATCCTCACCCTCACTGTAACCGTAAACTTAAACCAAACCCTAACAATAACTCTAAACCGATTCCTAACACTCAGCTTAACCATAACCCTCACCCTAACCCAAACCCTCACCATAACCCTTAGCCTCACTCTAAAAGTAAACCTAACGCTAACACTAACCCTCACCCTAACACTAACCCTAAATCTAAACCTAAACCTCACCCTCAACCTAACACTAACCCTAACCCTAACCGTAAACCCCACCCTAACCCTAAACCTAAACCTCACCTGCACCCTCACCCTCACCGTAACTCTAAACCTAACCCTAACAATAACACTAATCCTACACAGAACCATCACCCTAACCCTAAACCTTACCCTCATGCTCGACCTAAGCCTAAGCCTAAGCCTAATCCTAGCCCTGAACCTCACCCTAACACTAACCCTATCACAAACCCTAACTCTAATCCTAAAACTCACTGTCACCCTAACCCTAATTCTAACCCTAACTCTAAAACTTAACCTCAACCTAACCTTAAGCGTAACCCTCATCATCACCCTCACCTTAACCCTAAGCCTAACCCTAACCCTAACTATAACCTTAACCATAACCCTAAACCTCACCCTAAGGATAACCCTCACCCTAACCCTACCTCTCACACTAACACTTTGCCTAAACCTAACAATAACCCTCACCCTAACACTAACCCTCACCCTAACACAAACCCTAACCCTAACCCTCACCCTAACCCTAACCCTAACCCTAATCCTAAACCTCACACTCACCCTCACCCTAAACCTAAACTTAAATCTAACCCTATCCCTAACCCTAACCCTCACCCTAACCCTCAGCCTAGCCCTCACCCTTAAACTTATCCTAACCCTAACCCTCACCCTCAATCTAACCCTCATTCTAAACCTTACCATCACCCTAACCCTAACTCTAAACCACAACCTAACTCTCAACCTAATCCTAAACCTAACCCTTACCCTCACCGGAACCCTCACCCTCACCCTCACCCTCATGCTCGGCCTAAGGCTAAGCCTAACCCTAACGGTAACCCGCAACCTAACCCTAACACTAACCCTAATGCTAACCCTAAACCTCATCCTAACCCTAACCCTAATCCTCACGCTGACCCTCACAATAACTGTAACCCTACCCCTAAACCTAACAATAAAACTAACCCTAACCCTAACCCTCACCCTAACCATAACCCTCACCCTAACCTTAACTCTCACCCTAACACTTACCCTCACCCTAAAACTAACCATATTAATCCTCACACTCACCCTAGCTTTCACCCTAAACCTAACCCTCATCCTGACCATAAACCTCACACTAACCCTAACATTAATCCTCAATCTAACCCTCAACCTCACCCTAACGCTAACACTAACCCTAACCCTAACCCTAACCTTCATCCTTACTGGAACCTTCACCCTCAGTATAACCCTCACTTTTATCCTTACCGTCACTCCAGGCTAACCTGCACCCTAACCCTAAACCTCATCCTAACCCTAACTGTACTCCTGAACCTCACCCTCACCATAACCCTAAGTCTAACCCTAACCCTAACACTAAACCTCACCCTAACCCTCACCCTAAACCTAAACCTCAATCTAACTCTCACCCTAACTGTAAACCTAACCATCACCCTAACCCTAACCCTCACCCTCAACCTCACACACAGCCTAAACCTAAGCCTAAGCCTAAACCTTACCCTAACCCTCACCCTCACCCTAACATTAATCTTAATCCTAACCATCATCCTAAACCTCACCGTAACCCTAATCCTAACCATCACCCTAACCTAATACTCACCCCCACCCTTACGCTCAGCCTAAACCTAAGCCTAACAATATTCCTATCCCTCACACTCAACCTCACCGTCACCCTAATCCTAACCCTAATCCTAACCAAAAGCCTAAACCTCAACCTAACCCTCACCCTAACCTTAACCCTAAAACTAACCCTAAACATCACCCTAGACCTAACCCTCCAACTAACCCTAAATCTCACCCTAAACCTCACCCTCACCCTAACCCTAATCCTAAACCTAACCCTAAACCTCACCCTAACCCTAACCCTAACCCTCACCTTCACCCTCACCCTCACAATAATTCTAACCCTAACCCTAATAATAACACTAATCCTAACCCTAAACCTAATCCTAACACTAACCCTAATGCTAACACTCACCCTCAAACTAACCCTAATCCTAACCCTAACCCTCATCCAACCCTAATCCTCACACTCACTCTAACCCTAATCCTCAACCTAATCCTCACCCTAACCCTAACCATAACCCTAAACCTTAATGTAATACTAACCCTAACCCTCACCCTCACCCTAGCCCTCACCCTAACCATAATCCTAACCCTAATCCTCATACTTACCCTCACCCTAGGCCTAACCTTAACCCTCACCCTAACCTTAACTCTAACCCTAGCTCACAACCTAACCTTAATCCTCACAATCACTGTAACCCTAACCCGAACCCTGACCCTAACCCTAACAATCACACTCACCCTAAACCTAACCCTCACCCCCAACCTCACACTAACCCTAATCCTACACCTAACCCTCATCCTAACCCTCACCCTAACACTAAACTTAACACTCACCGTCACCCTCACCCTAACCCTAATCCCAACCCTAACCCTCAACCTAACCCTAACCCTCACCCTCACCATAACACTTACCATAACACTCAACCTAACCCTAAACTTATCCCGAAACCTAACTCTCACCCTTACCCTAACCCTCACCCCAAACCTAACCCTAAACCTCACCCTCACCCTAGCCCTCACCGAACCCTAAACCTAACCCTAACCCTCTTCCTAACCCACCCCCTAACCCTTACCCTAACCCTAACCCTAACCTTCAAACTCACGCTCAGCCTAAACCTAAGCCTAAACATAAACCTAACCCTAACACACACACTAACCCGCACCCCAAAACTAATCCTAACCCTAACCCTCATCCTAACCCTCAACATAACCCTAACCCTCATCCTAACCCTAACCCATGCCCTCACCCTCAGCCTAAACCTAAGCTTAACCCTAAAACTAACCCTCACACTCACCCTAACCCTAACCCTATACCTCACCCTAACCCCAACCCTAACCCTCAACCTCAGCCTAAACCTAAGCCTATCCGTAACCCTAACCCTAACCCTAAACCTCACACTCACCCTAACACTAACCCTAACCCTACTCCTAAACCTAACCCTAACCCTCACCCTCAACCTAACCCTCACCTTAAGCCTAACCCTAACATTAATCCTAAAGCTAACCCTCACCCTCAGCCTCACCCTAACCCTAACTCTAACACTAAACCTCACCCTAACACTAACCCTAAATCTAACCCTAAACCTCACCTTCAACCTAACCCTAACCCAAACCCTAACCGTAAACCCCACCCTCACCCTCACCGTAACCGTAACCCTAACGCTAACCCTAACAATAACCATAAGCATAACCCTAACCCTCACCCTAACCATAAACCTCACCCTAACCCTAACCCTCACCCTAACTCTTAGCCAAACCCTAACAATAACCCTAACCCTAACACTAACCCTCACAATAACACTAACCATTACCCAAACCCTAAAACTCACGCTAACCCTATCCCTAACCTTCACCCAACCCTAGCCCTCACCCTAAACCTAACCCTCATCCTCACCCTAACCCTCACCCTCACCCTAACCTTCAGCCTAACCCTAATCCTAAATCTAACCATAACCCTCACCCTAACCCTCACCCTAACCCTAACCCTAACCAAAACCCTAACACTAACACTAACCCTAAACCTAACACTAAACCTCAGCCTCAACATCACCCTAACCCAAACCCAAATTCTAAGCCTAGCCCTCACCCTTATACATCCTAACCCTAAACCTTAACCTAACTTCCAACCTACCCCTAAACCTAACCCTAACCCTCAACCGAACACTAACACGAACCCTCACCCTCATGCTCCGCCTAAGCCTAAGCCTAAGCCTAAGCCTAACCCTAACCCTCACCCTAACCCTAACTCTAACCCTAACCCTAAACCTAAACCTCAACCTAACCCTAACCCTAATCCTCACCCTCACCCTCACAGTAACAGTAACCCTATCCCTAAACCTAACAATAAACCTAATCCTAAACCTAACCCTCACCCTAACCATAACCCTCACCATAAACTTAACCCTCACCCTAACACTTACCCTCACCCTAATCCTAACCCTAACCCTCACACTCACCCTAGCATTCACCCTAACTCTAACCCTCATCCTCACCCTAAATTTCACAGTAACCCTAACACTAATCCTCAATCTAACCCTCACCCTCAATCTAATGCTAACACTAACCCTCACCCTAACACTAACACTCACCCATACCGGAATCCTCACCCTCATCCTAACCATCACATTTACCCTTACCGTCACACCCAGGCTAACCTGCACCCTAACTCTAACCCTCATACTAACCCTAAATGTAACCCTGAACCTCACCCTCACCATAACCTAAGCTAACCTAAACCTAACCATCACCCTAACCCTAACCCTCACCTTCAACCTCACGCTCAGCCTAATCCTAAGTCTAAGCCTAACCCTTACCCTAACCCTCACCCTCACCCTAGCCCTCACCCTAACCCTAATTCTAACCCTTACCCTCACCCTTACCCTAAACCTCATCCTCACTCTAAACCTCACACTAACCCTAACCCTAATCCTAAATCTAACAATCACCCTGACCCTAATCCTACACCTTACTCTAAACCTAAGCCTAAACCTAACACTCACCCTTATTTTAACCCTCACCGTCACCCTAAACCTCACCTTTACCCTTACCATCATCCTCACCCTAACCCTAACCCTAACCCTAAACCTAACCCTAACCTAACACTCACTCTCACACTAACCCTAATCCTAACCCTAACACTCACCCTAACACTAACCTCACACTCATTGTAACCCAAACGCTCAACCTAACCCTCACCCTATAGCTATCGCTAACCCTAAACCTTAATCTAACACTAACCCTAACCCTCAACCTCACCCTAGCCCTCACCATAATCCTAATCCTAACCCTAATCCTCATCCTTACCCTCACCCTAACCCTAAATTTAACCCTCACCCTAACCCTAATCCTAGCCCTAACCCTCAACCTAACCCTAACCCTCAAACTCACCCTCACCCTCAGCCTAAACCTAAACCTAACGCTAAGCCTAAACCTCACCCACAACCTAACCCTTGCTCTAACCCTAACTCTAACACTAATCCTAACACTAAACCTCACCCTAACCCTAACCCTCAACCTCAGCCTCACCCTAACCCTAACTCTAACCCTTAACCTCAACTTCAACCTAACCTTAACCCTAACCCTAACCGTAAACCTCACCCTAACCCTAACCCTAAACCTGCTACTAGCCCTCACCCTAACCCTAATCCTAACCATAACCATCATCCTAACCCTCACCCTAACACTAACCCTAACACTAACCCTCACCCTAACCCTAATCCTAACCCTAACTCTCAAACTGACACTAACCCTCACCCTCACCGAAACTCTTAGACTAACCCAAACCCTAACCCTAAACTTAACCCGAACCCTAACTCTCACACTAACCCTAACCCTAACACTCACCCTATCCCCAATCCTCACCCTTGCCATAACCCTCACACTAAGCCTAACTGTCACGTATACCCTTAACGTTACCCCCACCCTAACCCTCACCCTAACCCTAACTATCAACCTAACCCTCACCCTAACCCTAACTCTACCCCTAAACCTCACCCTCACTCTAACCATAACTCTAAGACTAACCCAAACACTAAACCTCACCCTAACCCTAACCCTAACCCTTAAACTAACCCTAACCCTCACCCTCACCCTCACCCTCAGCCTAAACCAAAGGCTAACCCTAACCCTAACCCTAACCCTCACACTCACCCTAACCCAAACCCTAATCCTAATGCTAACCCTAATCCTAACCGACACCCTCACCCTCAGCCTCACCCTAATCCTAATTCTAACTTTAAACCTCACCCTCACCCTAACACTAAGGCTAACCCTAACCATAAACCTAACCCTAACTGTAATGCTAACCCTCCCCCTAACTCTCAGCCTAACCCTAACCCTCACACTAACCCTAAACCTAAACGTCAACCTACACTTCACCCTAACCCTAACTCTAACCCTAATCCTCACACTAACACTAACCCTCACTCTAACTGTAAACCAAACCCTAAACCTCGCCCTAACCCTAACCCTAACCCTCACCCTCACCGTAACCGAAACACCAAACCTAACCCTAACAATAACCCTAACCCTTATCCTAACCCTCACCCCACCGATAACCCTCACAATAACCCGAACCCTAACAACAACCCACACCCTAAAACTAACCCTAACCATAACATTAACCCTCACACTAACCCTAATCCTAACACTAACCCTAAATCTCAACCTAACCCTCACCCTCATCCTAACCCTAACAATAACCCTTTCCCTGACCCTAACACTAACCCTCCCCCTAACAATATATCTAACCCTAAACCTCAGCCTCACCCTAACCATAATCCTAACCCAACCCTAAACCCCACCCTAACCCTAACCCTAACCCTCACCGGCACCCTCACCCTCACCGTAACTCTAACCCTAACCCTAAAAATAAAACTAACCCTAACCTTAACCATCACCCTAACCCTAATCCTCACACCCACCCTCACCCCCACCCTCACCCTTAGCCTAACTGTAAGCCCAAGCCTAATCCTCACCCTAAACCTCACACTCAGCCTCACCCTAACCCTAACCCTCACCCTTACCTTAACGCTCAAGCTCATCTTAACCCTTACCCTCAGCTTAAACCTCAACTTTACCCTTACCATCATCCTAACCCTAACCTCACCCGAACCCAAAACCTCATCCTAACCTTCACCCTAACAATAAACCTATCCATCACGCTAAGCCTAACCCTCACCCTCAAACTCACCCTCAGCCTAACCGGAAGCCTAAGCCTAAGCCTTACCCTAACCCTTATCCTCACCCAAGCCCTCACCCTTACCCTAATACTAACGATCCCACTAAACCTAAACCTCACCTCCATCCTCACCCTCAGCCTAACCCTAAGCCTAAGCCTAATCCTCACCCTAAACCTCACAATCAGTCTCACCCTAATCCTAATCCTAAACCTAACCCTATCCCTAAACCTCAACCTAACCTCACCCTCACACTTACCCTAACACTAACCCTAACCCTAAATCTCAACCTATCCCTCCCCCTAATCCTAACCCTTCCCATAACCCTCACCTTCAGCCTCATGCTCACCACAAAATTAACCCTAATCTTAACACTAACAATAAACCTAACCCTAAGCCTAACCCAAACCCTAACTCTAATCCTCAACCCCACCCTCTCCCTCATCCTAAGCCTAAGCCTAACCATAACTCTAACCCTAAACCTAACCCTAAAACTAACCCTAATCCTCAGCCTCACCCTCACACTAACCCAAACACTAACCCTAACCCTCACCCTAATTCTAAGCCTAAGCCTAACCCTAAACTTCACACTCACCCTCACCCTAACCCTAATCCTAAACCTAACCCTATCCCTAACACTAGCCCATACATTAAACCTAACCCTAGCCCTCACCCTTACCCTAATCCTAACCCTAAACCTCAATCTAAACTTCACACTAACCCGAACCGTAACCCGAACCCTAACCCTCACCCTCATGCTCGGCCTAAGCCCAAGCCTAAGCCTAAGTCTAAACCTAACCCTAACCCTCACCCTAACACTAACACTAACACTAACCCTAACTCTAACCCTAAATCTCACCCTCACCCTAACCCTAACTCTAATCCTAAGACTAAAACTAAACCTCATCCTAAACCTAACCCTAACCCTAACCCTAACACTAACCATAACACTAACCCTAACCCTAACAATAACCCTAACCCTAACCCTCACACTCACCCTAATCATAAATCTCCCCCTAAACCTAACTCTCACCCTAACACTTACCCTCACCCTAACATAAACCCTAACGCTAACAATAACTCTCACACTAACCCTAAGCATCACCCTAACCGTAAACCTCACCCTAACACTAACCCTAACCCTCAAGCTCACACTAAACCTCACACTAACCCTAACACTAATCCACAATCTAAACCCCACCCTCATCCTAACCCTAACACTAACCCTCACCCTAACCCTAAACCTCACAATTACTGTAACCCTCACCCTCAGCCTAACCCTCAAATTTACCCTTACCTTCATCCCCACCCTAACCCGCACCCTAACCCTAACATTGACCCTAACCCTCACCCTAAACCTAACTCTAACACTAACCCTAACCCTAAACCTCAATTTCAGCCTCACTCTAACCATAACTCTAACCGTAACCTCACCCTCACACTAGCCCGAACCCTAAACCTAACCCTAAACCTCGCCCTAAAGCTAACCCTAAACCTCAACCGCAAACTAGCCCTCACCCTAACCCTAATCCTATCCCTAACCCTCATCCTAACCCTCACCCTAACACTTACCTTAACCTTCACCTCACACTAACCCTAATCCTAACACTAACCCTCAACCTAACCCTAACCCTCACCATCACCGTAACCCTTACCCTAACCCTCAACCTAACCCTAAATTGAATGTGATCCCTAACTCTCACACCAACCATAACCCTAACCCTCACGCTAAGTCTAACACTTATCCTTACCATAACCCTCACCCTCAGCCTAACCCTCAACTTTAGCCTTACCGACACCCTCACCCTAAAACTAACCCTAACACTAAACCTAACCCTAAACCTCACCCTAACCCTAACCCTCACCCTCACCCTGAACCTCACCATTACTCTAACCCTAACCCTAACAATAACACTTACCCTAACCCTAATCCTAACACTAACCATAACCATAACCCTCACCCTCAGCCTCAACCTCAGCCTAATTGTAAGCCTAAGCCTAATCCTAACCCTAACCCTCACCGGAATCCTAACCCTAACACTAATCCTAACCCTAAACCTAACCCTATCCCTCCCCATAACCCTAACTCTAACCCAAACCCTAGCCCTCACCCTTACACTAATCCTAACCTTAAGCTGCAAGTTAACCTTCACAGTAACCCGAACCCTAACCCTCACCCCCACACTCACCATAACTCTAACCCTAACCCTAACAATAACTCTAACAATAACCCTAACCATAACCATAACCCTCAACCTCAGAATCACCCTCACAGCAAACTTAACCCTAACCATAACACTAACAATAACCCTAACATTAACTCTAACCCTAACCCTAATCCTCACACTCACCCTCACCCTCAGCCCAACCCTAACCATAACCCTCACCTTCAGCCTCATGCTCACCGCAAACTTAACCCTAAGCATAACACTAACAATAAGCCTAACCTTAAGCCTAACCCTAACCCTAACTCTAATCCTCAAACCCATCCTCTCCCTCATCCTAACCCTAAGCCTAATCCTAACTCTAACCCTAACCCTCATCATAACCCTAATCCTAACCTTAAACCTAACACTAAACCTAACCCTAAACCTAACCCTAAACCTAACGCTAATCCTCAGCCTCAACCTCACACAAACCCAAACGCTAACCCTAACCCTCACCCTAACTCTAAGCCTAACCCTAACCCTAAACCTCACACTCACCCTCACCATAACCCTAATCCTAAACCTAACCCTATCTCTTACCCTAGCCCTCACCCTAACCCTAACCCTAGCCCTCACCCTTACCCTAATCCTAACCCTAAACCTCAATCTAACCTTCACCCTAACCCGAACCCTAACCTGAACCATAAACCTCACCCTCACTGTCACCCTCACGGTAACTCTAACCCTAACCCTAACAATACCTCTAACCCTAACCATAACCATAACCATAACCAAAACCCTCGCCCTCAGACTCACCCTCACAGCAAACTTAACCCTAACCATAACACTAACAATAACCATAACACTAACCCTAACCCTAACCCTAATCCTCACACCCACCCTCACCCTCAGCGTAACCCTAAGCCTAACCTTAACCCTAAACCTCACCGTAAGCCTAACCCTAACCGTATCCTAAAAACCTAACCCTAACCCTAAACCTAAACCTAACCCTAATCCTCACCCTCACCCTCACCCTAACCCTAACACTCCCCCTAACAATAACTCTAATTCTAAACCTCACCCTCACCTTAACTCTTACCCTAAACCTATCCCGAAACCGCACCCTAACCCTAACCCTCACTCTCAACCTCATCCTCACCGTATCTCTAACCCTAACCCTAACAATAACACTAACCCTAACCCTAACCCTAACCATAAGCATAACCCTCACCTTCAGCGTCATGCTCACCGCAAACTTAACCCTAAGCATAACACTAAAAATAAGCCTAACCCTAAGCCTAACCCTAACTCTAACTCTATTCCTCAAAACCACACTCACCCTCATCCTAACTCTAAGCCTAATCCTAACTCTAACCCTAACTCTCACCATACCCCTATCCCTAACCCTAACACTAACACTAACCTTAACCCTAAACCTAACCCTTATCCTCAGCCTCACTCTCACAATAACCCAAAACATAGCCCTAACCCTCACCCTAATTCTAAGCCTAACACTAACCCTAAACCTCACACTAAAACTAAACTTCATCCTAACCCTAACCCTAACCATAACCACAACCCTAACCCTAACCCTAATCCTAACCCTAGCAATAACCCTAACCCTAACCCTCACACTCACCCTAACACTTACCCTCACCGTAACATAAGCCCTAATGCTAACGCTAACGCTTACCCTAACTCTAACCCTCACCCTTACTGTAAACCTCACCCTCAGCCTAACCCTCAAATTTACCCTTACCTTCAACCCCACCCTAACTCACACCCTAACACTAACCCTCACCCTAACTCTCACCCTAATCCTAACTCTACGCCTAATCCTCACCCACACCTTAACCCTAACTCTAATCTTAACCCTAACACTAAACTTCACCCTAACCCTAACCCTTACTCTCACCCTCACACTCACCGTAACAGTAACCCTAAACCTAACCCTAACAATAAACCTAACCCAAAACCTCACCTTAACCATAACCCTCACCCTAATCCTAAAACTCACCCTAACCCTAATCCTCACACTAACCCTTACCTAACCCTAACCCTAACCCTCACACGAACCCTCAACCTAACCCTAACCCTAAACTTAACTCTCACCCTCACCTTAACCCTCACCCTATCCCTTAACCTCATGCTCACACAACCCTCACAGTAAGCCTAAAACTCAACCTAACCCTAACCCTAATCCTCACCATCACCCTCAACTTCACCCTCACCCTAACCCAAAACCTAACCCTAACCTTCACTCAAACCCTAACCCTCACACAAACTTAAACTTAACCCTCACCCTCACCATAACTCTAACCCTCACCCTAACCCTAATCCTCACACTAACCCTAAACCTAACTCTAACCCTTATCCTCCCACTAACCCTCTCCCTAACCCTAACCATAACTCTAAGTCTCACCCTCACCCTAACCTTCACCTTCACCCTAACCCTCAGGCAAACCCTAACCCTCACCTTAACCCTAACCCTCACCCCCACCCTAAAGGTAACACTAAACCTAAACCTCACCCTAACACTCACACTAAATCTAACCCTCACTCTAACCATAACCCTAACACTAAACCTTATCCTAAACCTAAACCTAACCCTTGCACTCATCATAACCCTAATCTTAATCCTCACATTTACCCTAACACTAACCCACACACTAAAACTCACCCTAATCTTCACCCTCACCCGAAACCTAAACCTCACCCACACCCTCATCTTCAGCCTAACCCTAAACCTAACCCTAATCCTAACCCTGAACCTCACCCTCACCCTGAAACTTACCTTAACCCTAACCCTCACCCTCACACTCACCCTCACCCTAACCCTAACCGTAAACCTATCACTAAAACTCACCCTAAACCTAACCCTAAACCTAACCCTCAATCTAACACATACCCTCACCAACACCTTAACCCTCACCCTAAACCTCACCCTAAACCTCACCCTCACCCTAAACCTCACACTAGACCTTACCCTCACCCTAACCCTAACCCCAATCCTAACACTTACTGTCACCCTAACCCTAACCATAACCGTATCCCTAACAGTAACTCTAACCCTAACCCAAACCTTAAAACTAACCCTCACTCTCACTGTCACTCTAACCATAACCCTAACCGTATCCCTAACCCTCACCCTAACCCTAACTCTCACCCTAACCCTCACCCTAAAACATACCCTCAGCCTATTCCCAACCCTAAACCTCAACCCAATCCTATTACTCTCCCTAAACCTCATCCTCACCCTAAAACTCATCCTAACCTTTACCCTCACCCTAAACCTAACCCTAAACGTACCCCTCACCTGATCCCTCACCCTAACCCTAAGCCTCAACCTAACCCTAACCCTAACACTAACCCTTACCCTCACCCAAGCCCTCATCCTAACCCTAATCCTAACGTTAAAACTCACCCTAACCCTAACCTTCAACTTCACATTAACCCTCAACCTCACCTTAACCCTCACCCTCACCCTAACCCTCATCCTAAACATAACACTAACCCTAACACCAAACCTCACCCTAACCACCACCATAACCCTAAACCTAAACCTAACCCTCACCCTAACCCTTACCCTCACCTTCACCCAACCGCTGACACTAACCCTAACCCTCACCCTAACCCTAACCCTAACCCTCATCCTCACACTAACCCTAAACCAAACCCTAACCCTTACCCTCACACTAACCCTCACTCTAACACTAAATCGAACATTAAGTCTCACCCTCACCCTAAACCTCACCCTAACCCTTACCCTCATGCTCATCCAACCCTCACACTAACCCTAACCCTCAACCTAACCGTTAACCTAACCCTCAACCTCACCCTAACCTTAACCCTAATCCTAACCCTAAACCTCACCTTCACCCTCTCCCTTACCCTAAACCTAGCCCACACCCTCAAACTCACCCTCACCCTAACCCTCACCCTCACGCTCACCCTAACCCTAACCCTAACCCTCACCCTAAACCTAACCCTAATACTAACCCTAAAGCTCAACCTTATCCTAACCCTCACCCTAAAACTTACCCTCACCTTAAACCTAACCCTAAACCTAACCCTCACACTAAACCTAACCCTCACCCTCACCCTAAACCTAACAATAATCCTAACGATAATCCTAAACCTAACCCTCAACCTAACGCTAACCCTAACCCTAAAAAAACCCTATTCCTAAGTCTAATCCTAACACTCATCCTCACCCTCACCCTAACCCTAATCCTAAACCTAAGCCTAACCCTAACAATAACCCTAGCCCTAACCCTAACCCTCACCCTCACCCTCACCCTAACCCTAACCCTCAGTCTTACCCTCACCCTCAGCCTAACCCTAACCCTAACACTAATCCTAACACTGAAACTCACTCTCCCCCTGAACCTAATCCTAAAACTAACCCTTACCCTCATCGTCATCCCAAACATAACCCTAAACCTATCCCTAACCCTCTTCCTAACCCTAACCCTAAACCTCACTGTAACACATACCCTCACCCTAATCCTAATGCTATCCCTCACCCTAACCTTCACCCTCTCCCTAAACCTCACCCTCACCCTAAACCTCACCCGAATCTTTACCCTCACCCAAACCCTAACCCTAAACCTACCCCTCACCTGAACCCTCACCCTAACCCTAATCCTCACACTCACCCTAGTCCTCATCATATCCCTAACCCTATCCCTAAACCTATCCCTAACCCTCACCCTAACCTTCACCCTCACCCTATCCCTAAACCTCATCCTAACCATAAACCTAACCCTAACCCAACCCTCATCCTAACCCACACCATAAACCTAAACCTAACCCTAACCCTGACCCTAACACTAACAATCAAACTAACCCTCAGCCTCACCCTAACCCTTACCCTCACATTCATCCTACCCCTCACACTAACCCTAACCGTCACCTAACACTAACCCTTATCCTCACACTAACCCTAAACCTAACCCTACCCTTCACACGAACCCTCACCCAAACCCTAACCCTAAACCTAACTCTCACCCTCACCTTAACCCTCACCCTATCCCTTAACCTCACACTCACCCAACCCTCACTCTAAGCCTAAACCTCAACCTAACACTAACCCTAACCCTCACCCTCACCCTCAACTTCACCCTCACCCTCAACTTCACCCTCACCCTAACCCTCACCCTCACCCTAACCCAAAACCTAACCCTAACCATCACCCTTACCCTAACCCTCACACAACCTTAAATCTAACCCTCACCCTCACCCTCACCTTAACCCTTACAATAACCCTATCCCTAACCCTAATCCTCACCCTCACCCTCACCCTAAACTTGACCCTAACCCTAACCCTAACAATAACCCTAACCCTAACCCTCACCTTAACCCTAAAACTAACTCCACTCCTTAGGCTAATCATCATCCTAAACATAAACCTAAATCTAAGCCTCACCCTAACCCTAAACATCATCCTAACCCTAAACCTCACCCTCATCTTCACCCTCAGCCTAAACCTAACCGTAACCCTAACCCTCACCCTCACACTAACAATAACCCTAATACTCAGCCTTACCCTAACGCTCACCCTAACCCTTATGCTCACCGTCGTCCTACACCTCACATTTACCCTAAACCTCACACTACCTCTAATCCTCACACTAACCCAAAAACTAACCCTAACCCTTATCCTCACACTAACACTCACCCTAACTCTAACCCTAACCCTAAGTCTCACCCTCACCCTAACTCTCACCTTAACCCTTACACTCACGATCACCCAACCCTCACACTAACCCTAAACCTCAAGCTAACTGCAATCCTAACCCTCAACCTCACCCTAACCCTAACCCTAATTAACCCGAAACCTCATCTTCACCCTCTCCCTTACCCTAAACCTAACACTCACCTTCAACGACACCCTCACCCTAACCCTCACCCTCAACCTCACCCTAACCCAAACCCTAACCCTAAACCTCACCCTAACCCTAAACCTCAACCTAATCTTAACCCTAAACCTCACCCTCACCCTCACACTAACCCTAACCCTCACCCTAACCCTAACCGTAACCATAATGCTAAACCTAAAGCTCAACCTTACCCTAAAACTTACACTCACCCTAAAACTAACCCTCACAATAATCCTAACCCTCACCCTCACACTAACCCTAACCCTAACAATAACCCTAACACTAACCCTAAACCAAACCCTCACCCTCACACTAATGCTAAACCTAACCTTAACAATAACCCTATTCCTAACCCTAAGCCTAACCTTCATTCTCACCCTCACCCTCACCCTAACCCTAAGCCTAACCCTAACAATAACCCTATCCCTAACCCTAACCCTCACCCTAACCCTAATGCTCACCCCACACCTCAGCCTAATCATCATACTAAATCTAAACCTAAACGTCGCCCAAACCCTAAAGATCAACCTAAACCTAAACGTCACCCTCAGCCTATCCCTAACCCTAACCATAAACCTATACCCTAACCTCACCCTAACCTTAACCCTCACCCTAACCCTCACCCTAACACATACCCTCACCCTAACCCTAACCCTCATCCTAAACCATCACCTAAACCCTTACCCTCTCCCTAAACCTTATTCTCACCCTAAACTTCACCCTAAACCTTACCCTCACCCTAACCCTAACCCTCACCTTCTCCCTAGCCCTCATCCTAACACTAACCCTAACTCTAACCCTCACACTAAACCTAACCCTAACCCTCAACCGCATCCTAACCCTAACCCTCATCCTTACCCTCAGCCTTAGCCTAACTGTAACCTAACCCTAACACTAATCCTAACCCTGAACCTCACCCTCACCCTGAACCTAACCCTAAAACTAACCATCATCCTCATCGACACCCCAAACCTAACCCTAACCCTATCCCTAACCCTCATCCTCACCCTAAACTTAACCCTCACTCTAACACATACCCTCAACCTAATCCTAACACTATCCCTCACCCTAAACCTCACCCTCTCCCTAAAACTCACCCTCACCCTAAACCTCACCCGAACCTTTACCCTCACCCAAACCCTAATCCTAAACCTACCCCTCACCCGAACCCTCAGACTAACCCTAATCCTCACCCTAGCCCTCATCATATGCCTAAACCTATCCCTAACCCTATCCCTAATCCTCACCCTCACCCTAACCTTGACCCTCACCCTAACCCTAAAGCTCATCCTAACCATAAACCTAACCCTAAACCCAACCCTCATCCTAACCCCCACCATAAACCTAAACCTAACCCTAACCCTGACCCTAACACTAACAAACAACCTAACCCTCAGCCTCACCCTAACCCTTAACCTTACAGTCACCCTACCCATCACACTAAACCTAACCATCACCCTAACCCTAACCCTAATCCTCACACTAACCCTAAACCTAACCCTAACCCTTACACGAACCCTCACCCTAACCTTAACCCTAAACCTAACTCTCACCCTACCTTAACCCTCACCCTATCCCTTAAACTCAAACTCACCCAAACCTAACACTAAGCCTAAACCTCAACCTAACACTAACGCTAACCCTCACCCTCACCCTCAACTTCATCCTCACCCTCACCCTCAACCTCACCCTAACCCAAAACCTAACCCTAACCCTCACCCTCTCCCTCAGCCTCAATCTAACCCTAAACATCAACCTCACCCAAACCCGAAGGCTAACCCTAACCCTAACCCTAACCCTAACCCTCCCCCTAACTTTCACCCTAACCCTAATCCTAACACTAACCCTAACCCTCAACCTCAACCTAACCCTAACCCTAACCCTAACTCTAAACCTAAAGCTCACACTCACCTTAACCATCACTCTAACCCTAACCCAAAACCTAAACCTCACCCTAACGCTAACCCTAAACCTCAACCTCAAACTAGCCTTCACCCTAACCCTAATCCTAACCCTAACCCTCATCCTAACCCTGAACCTAACACTAACCCTAACCTTCACCCTCACCCTAACCCTAATCCTAACACTAACCTTCAACCTAACCCTAACCCTCACCCTCACTGTAACCCTTACCTAACCCTCAACCTAACCCTAAACTTAACCCAAACCCTAACTCTCACCCCAATCCTAACCCTAACCCTCACACTAACCCTAACCCTCACCCTTACCGTAACCCGCATCCTCAGCCTAAACCTCACCTTTAACATTTCCGACACCCTCACCCTAATCCTAAATATAACCCTAACCCTAAACCTAAACCTCACCCTCACCCTCACCCTCATCCTCAACCTCATCATAAATCTAACCCTAACCCTAAAAATAACACTTACCCTAACCCTAACCCTCACCCTAACCCTAAACATAACCCTCATCCTCAGCCTCAAGCTCAGCCTAAATGTAAACCTAAGCCTAAACCTTACCCTAACCCTCACCATAATCCTAACCCTAACCCTAAACCTAACCCTAATCCTCAACCTCACCCTCACCCTAACCCAAAACCTAACCCTAACCCTCACCCTAACCCTAAGCCTAACCTTAACCCTAACCCTCACACTCACCCTCACCGTCACCCAAAACCTAAATCTCATGCTAACCATAACCCTCACCCGAAACTTAACCCTCACCCTACCACTAACCGTCACCCTAACACTAACCTAACCCTAACACTAACCCTCACACTAACTCTAACACTCACCCTCACCCTAGCCCTCACCCTAACCCTAATTCTAACCCTCACCCTCACCCTAAACCTGACCCTCATCCTCACCCTAAACCTCACACTAACCCTAAAACTAATCCTCAATCTAACCCTAACCCTATCCCTAACCCTAACCCTTACACTAATCCTAAACCTAACCCTAACCCTCACCCTTATCTTAACCCTCAACCTCATCGTAAACCTCACCTTTACCCTTACCATCATCCTCAACCTAACCTCACCCTAACCCTAAACCTCATCCCAACCCTCACCCTAACCATAAACCTAACCATCATGCTAACCCTAACCCTCACCCTCAACCTCACCCTCAGCCTAAACCTAAGCCTAAGCCTAAGCATTACCCTTACCCTTACCCTCACCCGAGCCCTCACACTTACCCTAATCCTAACCATCACCTTAACCCTAATCCTCACCCCCACCCTCACCCTCAGCCTAACCCTAAGCCGAAACCTAACCCTAACCCTCACACTCACCCTCACCCTCACCCTAAACCTAACACTAACCATAACCCTAACCCTAAACCTCAACCTAACCCTCACCCTAACCTTAACCCTAACACTAACCCTAACCCTAAACCTCGACCTAACACTCCCCCTAAACCTAAATCTAACCCTAAACCTCACCCTCACCCTAACCCTAATCCTAACCCTAAACCTCACCCTAACCCTCACCCTAATCCACACCCTCACCCTCATCCTCACCCTCACTGTTACTCTAACCATAAACCTAAAAATAACACTAATCCTAACCTAAAACCTAACCCTAAACCTAACCCTAACCTTAATCCTAACACTCACCATCACCCTAACCCTAATACTAACCCTAAACCTCACCCTAACCCTAACAATCACATCACCGTAAGCCTACCTCTCATCCTAAACCTCACCCTAACCCTAACCCTAAACCTAAACCCCATCCTAACACTAACCCAAACCCTCACCCTCACCCTAGCCCTCACCCTAAACCTAATTCTAACCCTAATCCTCATCCTATCCCTCACACTAAGCCTAACCTTAACCCCCACCCTAACCCTAATATTACCCTAATCCTCACCCTAACCCTCAACTTAACCCGAACCCTAAGTCTCACCCTAACACTAAACCTAACCCTCACCCTAACCCTATCCCTCACCCTCACGCTCACCCTCAGTCTAAACCTATCCTAACCCTAATCCTAAACCTAACCTTCACACTCACCCTAACCCTGACCCTAATCCTAATCCTAACCCTAAGCCTAACCATCACCCTCACCCTAACCCTCACCCTAACCCTAAATCTAACACTAACACTAACCCTAACCCTCACCCTCAGCCTCACCCTAACCCTAATACTAACCCTAAACCTCACCCTAACCCTAACCCTAAACCTCACCCTCACTATAGCACTCACCATAACTTAATCCTAACCCTAACAATCATCGTAACCCTCACTCTTAACCTGACCCTAAACCTCACCCTCACCCTCACCCTAACTCTAACCCTAAACCTCAAATTAACCCTAACCCTCAACCTCACCATAACCCTTACCCTAACCCTCACCCTATCCCTAAACTTAACCCAAACCCTACCCTCAACCTAAACCTAACCCTCAACATCAAACTCACCCTCAGCCTAACCCTAAACCGAACCCTAAACCTAACCCTAACACATACAGGAACCCTCACCCTAAACCTAATCCTAAACCTAACCCTATCCCTATCCCTAGCCCTCAACATAACCCTCACCCTAGCCCTCACCCTTAACCTAATCCTAACCCTAAACCTCATTCTAAACCTCACACTAAACCTAACTCTAACCCTCACCATAACCCGAAACCTAACCCTCACCCTCATGCTCAGCCTAAGCCTAACACTAACATTAACCCTCACCCTAAACCTAACCAAAACACTAACCCTAACTCTAACCCTAAATCTCACCCTCATCCTAAACCTACCTCTAAACCTAACCCTAAACCTAAACCTCATCCTAAACCTAACCCTAACCCTCACCCTCACTATAACTGTAACCCTAACCCTAACACTAACGCTAAAAATACCCTAACCCTCACCCTCACCCTAACCCTAAACTTAACCAAACCCTAACTCTCACCCTAACCCTAACCCTAACGTTCACCCTTACCCTAACCCTCACCCTCACCTAACCCTCTGTCTAAACCTAAGCCTAACCCTGACCCTAACCCTAACCCTCACAGTCACCCTAAAACTTACCCTAATCCTAATCCTAACCCTAAGCATAACCCTCACCTTTAACGTAACCCTAATACTCACTGTAATCCTAAACCTAACCCTAAACCTAACCCTAATCCTCAGCCGCACCCTCACCCTAACCGAAATCCTAACCCTAACCCTCACCCTAACCCTAAGCCTAACCCTAACCCTAACCCTAACGCTCACACTCACCCTCACCCTAAACCTAATCCTAAACCTAACCCTATCCCTAACACTAACCCTCACCCTAAGCCTCACCCTAGCCCTCAACCCAACCCTAATCGTAAACCTAAACCTCATCCGAACCTTAACCCTAACACTCACCCTAACCCTAAACTTAACCGAAGCCTAACTCTCACCCTAATCCTAACCCTAACCCTCACACTTACCCTAACCCTCACCCTCACCCTCACCCTCAGCCTAAATCTAAGCCTAACCCTAACCCTTACCCTAACACTCACACTCACCCTAACGCTTACCATAAGCCTAATCCTATCCCTAAGCCTAACACTCACCCGCTACCTAACCCTCACCCTAAACCTAACTCTAATACTAACCCAAACCCTAACCCTCAACCTCAGTCTCAACCTAAACCTAAATCTAACCTTAAAACTCACCCTCATCCTAACCTTAACCCTAACCCTAACCCTATACCTCACCCTAACCCTAAACCTAAACCTCACCCTCACCCGAGCCCTCACCCTAACCCGAATACTAATTCTAACCCTCATTCTAAACCTCACCCCACCACTAATCCCAACCCTCACCCTTACCCTAACCCTAATTCTAACCCTAACTCTCAACCTAACCCTAACTCTCACCCTCACCCTAACCCTCACCCTAACCCTCACCCTAACCCTAAACTTAACCCGAACCCTAAATCTCACCCTAACCATAACCCTAACACTAAACCTATCCCTCAACCTTAGCCTAACCCTCACATTTACCCTTATTGTCACCCCCACCCTAAAACTCACCCTAACCCTAACACTCAAAATAACCCTCACCCAAACCTTAACTATACACCTAAACCTCACCCTCAACCTAACCCTAACTATAACACTAACCCTAACACGAAACCACATCCTAACCCTAACCCTAACCCTCAAACTAACCCTAAAACTCACCCTCACCCTCAACCTCAGCCTAAATCTAAGGCTAACTCTAACCCTCACACTCCCCCTCTCCCTAACCCTAATCCTAATACTAACCCTAACCCTAACCCACACCCTCATCCTAAACCTCAGACTAACCCTAACTCTAACACTATCACTAAGCCAAACCCTCACCCTAACACTCACCCTAAACCTATCACTAACCCTAAACCTCAAACTCACACTGAACCTAACCCTAACCCTAAACCTCACCCTAAACCTAACCCTAAACCTCACCTTCACCCTAGCCCTCACCCTAACCCTAATCCTAAACCTAAACTTCATCCTAACCCTCACACTAACCCTAACCCTAACCCTCACCCGAATCCTAACCCTTCCCCTCAACCTAACCCTCTTCCTAACCCTAAGCCTAACCTAAACCTAACACTAACCCACACAGTCACCCTCACCCTAACCCTAATCCTAACCATAACCCTAACACTTAACCTCACCCTAACCCTAAACCTAAAACTAACACTAACCCTAACCCTCATCCTAACCCTCACCTGAACCCTAACTCTAACCCTAAACCTCACACTCACGATAACCCTAACTCTAACCCTAATCCTAACCCTAAACCTCCCCTACATCTAACCCGTATCCTCACCCTCACCGTACCTCTAACCCTAAACCTAACAATAACCCTAAAACTAACCCTAAACCTCACCCTAACTATAATGCTCAACCTAACACTAAGCGTCACGCTAATACTTACCCTCACCCTAACACTAACCCTAACTGAACACTAACCCTCACAGTAACCCTAACTCTCACCCTAACCCTAAACTTCACCATCACCCTAACCTAAACCCTCAGCCTCACCCTAGCCCCCACCCTAAACCTAATCCTAACCCTAACCCTCATCCTAACCCTCACCCTAATCTGAACCCTAACCATCACCCAAAACCTATTCCTCACCCCAACCTCACCCTCAGCCTAACCCTAAGCCTAAGCCTAAACTTATCCATAACCCTCACCCTCAGCCTCACCCTCACCGCAAACTTAACCGTAACCATAACACTGACTATAACACTAATTTTAACCCGAACCCTAACCCTAATCCTAACCCCCACCCTCACCCTCAGCCTAACCCTAAGCCTAACCCTAGGCATAACCCTAATCCTCATTGTAACCCTAAACCTAACACTAACCCTAACCCTAAACCTAACCCTAAACCTAACCGTAATCCTCAGCCGCACACTCACCCTAACCCAAACCCTAACCCTAAGCCTAAGCCTAACCCTAACCCTAAAGCTCACACTCACCCTCAACCTAAACCTAATCCTAAAACTAACCTTATCCCTAACCCTAACACTCACACTAAGCCTCACCCTAGCCCTCACCCCAACCCTAATCCTAAAAGTAAACCTCATCAGAACCCTAACCCTACTACTCACCCTTACCCTAACTCTAACCCTCACCCTCATGCTTGGCCTAAGCCTAAGCTTAAGCCTAAGTCTAACCCTAACCCTAACCCTAAACCTAACACTAAAACTAACTCTAACCCTAAACCTCACCCTCACCCTAACCCTAATTCTAACCCTAAGCTTAAACCTAAACCTCATCCTATCCCCAACCCTAACCCACACCCTTACCCTCACCTTAAACAAAACCCTAACCCTAACACTAACAATAACCCTAACCCTAATCCTAACACTCACGCTAACCATAACCATAACACTCACCCTAACCCTAACCCTCAACCTAACACTAACCCTAACTCTAACACTAACCCTCACACTAACCCTGACCATCACCCTAATCCTAAACCTCATCCTAACACTAACCATAACCCTCACCCTCACCCTAACCCTAACGCTCATCCTCACCCTAAACCTCACACTAACCCTAACAATAATCCTCAATCTAACCCACAACCTCACCCTAAACATAGCCCTAAAAGTCACCCTAACCCTAACCCTCACCCTCACCCTAATCCTCATCCTCAACCTCACCCTCAGCCTAACCGTAAGCCTAACCCTAAACCTAACCCTAAGAATAATACTAATCCTAAACCTAAACCTCACCCTAACCCTAAACCTAACCATAATCATAACACTCACACTCACCCTTACCCTAATCCTAACCCTAACCCTGACACTAACCCTAATCCTAATCCTAAACCTAACCCTAACCGTCACCCTCACACTAACCCTCAACCTAACCCTCACCCTAACACTAAACCTAAACCTAAGCCTCACCCTCAGGCTCAATCTAACCCTAACTCTAACCCCAAAATCTCAACCTCACCCTAACCCTAACCCTAAACCTAACCCTAAACCTCACCATACCCATAACCCTAAATCTCACCCTAACCCTAAGCCTAAACCTAAGCCTAACCCTAACCTTCACACTCACCCTCACTGTAACCTAAACCCTAACCCTAAACATAACAATAAACCTAACCCTAACCCTAACCCTCACATAAACCATAACCCTCAACCTTACCCCAGCCCTCAACCTGACACCCTCACCCTAACCCTAACCCTAACCCTCACCCTTACCCTAGCACTCACCCAAACCCTTACACTCATCCTCAACCTAAATCTCACCCTAAACCTAACCCTCACCCTTACAGTAACACTCACCCTCAGCCTAACCCTCATGTTTACCCTTACCGTCACTCCCACACTAACCCTCACCCTAACCCTAACCCTCACCCTAACCCTCACCCTATCCCTAACTCTACCGTTAAACTTCACCCTCACCCTAACCCTAATTCTAACCCTAACCCTAACACTAAACCTCACACTAACTCTAAACCTAATCCTCAACCTAAACCTAAACTTAACCCTCACCCTCACATTCAGCCTAAACTTAAGGCTAACCCTAACCCTAACCCTCACACTAACCCTAATGCTAATCCTAATCCTAACCCTAACCCTATTCCTCACCCTCAACCTAACCCTCACCCTCACCCTAACCCTAACACTAACCCTAACATTAAACCTCACCCTCAGATTCACCCTAACCCTAATTTATCCCTAAACCTCACACTCACCCTAACCCTAATGCTAAACATAAGTCTCACCCTAACCCTGACCCTCCCCCTAACTCTCAACTTAAACCTAAGACTAACACTAACCCTAAGCCTAACACTAAATCATACCCTAACCCTAACCCTAACCCTCACCCTCACCATAACCCTCACCCTCACCCACGCCCTCAGCCTAACATTTTGCCTAAACCTAATCCCAACCCTAAACCTAACACTAACCAAACCCTCACACTAACCCTCACCCCAACCCTCACCCTCACCCTCACCCTCACCCTAGCCCACAACCAAACCCTAAGTATAAGATTAACACTCACCCTAACCCTCACACTAACCCTAATCCCAACACTCACCCTAACCGTAACCCTCACCCTCACCCTAACTCTAATCCTAATCCTAACCCTAACCCTAACACTCACACTCACCCTCACCTTAAACCTAATCCTAATCTGAACCCTAACACTAACTCTCACCCCCACACTAAACCTCACCTTATACCTAACCTAACAGTAACCTAACCCTAACCCTAACCCTAACACTCACCCTAAATTTAACTCTAACCCTAAACCTCACCTTCACCATAACCCAAACGCTAACCCTAATCGTAAACCTCACCCTAAATCTATACCTTACCCTAACACTTATGATAACCCTAACACTAACACTAACCCAAACCCTATCCCTCACACTACCACTAACCATCACCCTAAACTTAAACCTCAACCAAACCCTAACCCTAACCCTCAACTTTACCCTATTCCTCACCCTAACCCTAACCATCAGCCTCACCCTAAACCTCATACTAAACCTAACACTAATCCTCAGTCTAACCCTCACACTCACCCTAACCCAAACCCTCACCATCACCCTTACCATAACCCTCACCATCAGCCTAACCCTCACCTTTACACTTACTGTCACCCTCAACCTAACCCTCACCCTAATCCTAACCCTCATCCTAACCCTCACCCTTACTGTAACACTAACCATCACCCTAACCCTAACCCTCACCCTTACCTTCAGCCTCAGTCTAACCCTAAGCCTAAGCCTAAACTTAACCCTAAACCTCACACTCACCCTAGACCTCACCGTATCCCTAATCCTAACCCTAACCCTCATCATAACACTCACCTAACCATAACTGGAACCATCATTCTAAACCTAATCCTCATCCCCAACCTCACCCTCAGCCTAACCCTAAGCCTCAGGATAACCCTCACCCTAACCCTTACACTTACCCTCACACTAACCCTAATCCTAACGCTAACCCTAAACCTAAACCTCAACCTAACCCTCACCCTAACCCTAACCCTAACCCTCACCTTAGTCCTCACAATAACCTTCAGTCCAAACCTAACCCACACCCTCACCATAACCCAAACCCTCAGCCTAAATCTCAACCTAACCCTAGCCCTCATCCTAACCAAAATCTTAAACATACCCCTCATGCAAACCCTCACCCTAACCCTCACCCTAAACCTAGCCCTAATCCTATCCCTCAACCTAACCCTAAACCTCACCCTCAACATAACCCTAACCCTAACCCTCACCCTATCCCTAAACCTAACCCTAACCCTAACCCTAAACCTCACCTTAAACCTAACCCTAACTCTCACCCTAAACCCAACCCTAAACCTCACCCTAATCCTAAACCTAACCCACATCCTAACACTCACCCTAACCCTCACTGTAACCCTAACTCTCACCCTCACCCTCAGCCTATCCCTAAGAAAAACCCTAACCCTAACCATAAACCCCACACTCACCCTCACCCAAAACCTAATCCTAAACCTAACCCTATCCCTAACCCTAACCCTCACCGTAATGCTCACTCTAACCCTAACCCTAACTCTAACCCTAAACCTCACCCTCACCCTAACCCTCACCCTTACACTCAGCCTTTCCCTAAGCCTAACCCTAACCCTAACCCTTAACCTCACCTTCACCCTAACCATAAAACTTACACTAACCCTAACACTTATCCTCACCCTCACCCCAGCCCTGAGCTTAACCCTAATTGTATCTCTAACCCTCATCCTAACCCTCACTCTAAACCTAAACCTAATTCAAACCCTCAACCAAACCCTAACCCTGACCCTCACCATAACCCTAACCCTAACCCTCACCCTAACCCTAAACCTTACCCAAAACCTAAACCTCACCATTACCCTAAACCTAACACTCACTCTCAACCTAGCCCTCATCCTAACGCTAATCCTAACCCTTTCCCTCATGATAACCCTTACCAAATTGGTAACCCTAACATTCAACCTAAACGTAGCCCTAATACTAACCCTCAACCTAACCCTAACCCTTACCCTCAAGATAACCCTAACCCTAAACCTCAACCTATCCCTAAACCTAAACCTAACATTAAAACTCCCCTAACCCTAACCATAACCCTCACCCTAAACATAACCCTCACCCTCAACCTAACCCTTAGCCTAATCCTAAGCCTAACCCTACACCTAACCATACCCCACACACTCACACTCACCCTCAACCTAATCCTAACCCTAACCCTAACCCTCACCCTCACCATCAACTTAGCCTTCACCCTAAGCCTAATCCTAGCCCTAACCCAAAGTCTAACTGTAACCCTAACCCTAAACCTAACCCTAAACCTAACCCTAACCCTCACCCTCACTGTAAGTGTAACCATAAACCTAACCCTAACAATAACCCTAACCCTAAACATCACCCTAACACTTACCCTCACCCTTACACTAACCCTAACCATAACATTAACCCTCACACTAATCCTAACACTCAACCTTAACCTAAACCTCAACCTCACCCTAAACCCAAACCTAATCCTCACGCTCACCCTAGCCCTCACCCTAACCCTAATTCTAACCCTAACCACCACCCTAAACCTAACCCTCATCCTTACCCTAAACCTCACACTAACCCTAACCCTAATTCTCAATCTAACCCTCACCCTCACCCTAACCCTAACCATAAACCTTACCCTAACCCGCACCCTAACCCTAATCCTTACCCTTATCTTAACCCTCACCCTCAGCCTAACCCTCACATTTACACTTACCATCACAATCATCCTAAACCTAACCTTCATCCTAACCCTCACCCTAACCGTAAACCTAACCATCACCCTAACCCTAACCCTCACCCTCAACCTCACACTCAGACTAACACTAAGCCTAAGCCTATACCTAACCCTATCCCTCAACCTCACCCTAGCCCTCACCCTAACCCTAATCCTAACCCTAACCCTCATCCTAACCTTCAACCTAACCCTAAACCTAACCATCACAAAAACCCTAATCCTCGCCCCAACCTCACCCTCAGCCAAACCCTAAGCCTAAGCCTAACCCTAACTCTAACCCTAACCCTAAACCTAAACCTAATCCTCATCCCCACCCTCACCCTCAGCCTAACCCTAAGCCCAACCCTAACACTAACCCTATCTCCAACCCTAACTCTAAATCTCACCCTAACCCTAAACCTAACCCTCACCCGCAACCTCACCCTCACCATAACTCTAACCCTAACCCTAACAATAACACTAGCTCTAAACCTAACCCTCACGCTAACCCTAATCCTCACCCCCACCCTCATCTTCAGCCTAACGCTAACCCTAACCCTAACCCTAACGCTAAACCTCACCCTCAGCCTAAATCAAACCCTAACACTAACCCTAAACCTAACCCTCAGCCTAACCCTAACCCTAACCCTAAACCTCACACTCACCCTCAACCTAACCATAATCCTAAACCTAACCCTATCCCTAACCCTAACCCTCACACTAACCGTCACGCCAGTGCTCACCTTAACCCTAATCCTAACCCTAACCCTCATCCTTACCCTCAATCTAACCCTAACTCGAACCCTCACCCTAACCCTAAGCCTCACATTCAACCTCAGTCTAAGCCTAACCCTAAGCCTAACCATAAACCTAACCCTAACCCACACACTCATCCTCACCCTAACCCTAATCCTAACCCTAACCTTCACTCTAACCCTAACCCTCACACTAACTCTCACAATAACCATAACCTAACACTGTCCCTAACGCTAACCCTCACACTAACCCTCACCCTAAGCCTAACTTTAATCCTAAACCTCACCCTCAACCTATTCCTAACTCTAAACCTAATCATAACCCTAAACCTCACCCTAACACTAACCCTAACCCTCACCCTCACCCTCAACCTCAACATAACCCTAAACCTAACAACAAGAATAACCCTAACCTAACCCTAAACATCACCCTAACTATAACACTCACCCTAACCCTAAACCTCACCCTAACACTTACCCTCACACTGACACTAACCCTAACCCTAACACTAACCCATACACTAACCCTAACCCTCACCCTAACCCTAAAACTCACCCTAACCCTAATCCTAACCCTAACCCTCACCCTCACCCTAGCCCTCACCCTAACCTTAACCCTCACCCTAACCCTAACACTCATCCTCACCCTAAACCTCACACTAACCCTAATCCTCAATCTAACCCTTACCCTCACCCTAACCCCTAACCCTCACCCTTACCCTAACCCTCACCCTAACACTAACCCTCACCCTGATCTTAACCCTCACCCTCAGCCTAACCCTCAACTTTACCCTTACCATCACCCTCACGCTAACCCTCACCCTATCTCTAAACCTCATGCTAAGCTTCAACCTAAACGTAACACTAAACATCACCCTAATGCTAAACCTTCAGCTCAACCTCACCCTCAGCTTAACCATAAGCCTAAGCCTAATCCTAACCCTAAACCTCACCCTCACCCTGGCCCTAACCATAACCATAATCCTAACCCTAACCCTCATCCTAACCCTCACCCTAACCCTAACCCTAAAAATCACCAGAACCTTAATCCCCACCCCCATCCTCACCCTCAGCCCAACACTAAGCCTAAGCCTAAGCCTAACCCTAATCCTCACACTCACCCTCACCATAACCCTAATCCTAAACCTAACTGTAAGCCTAAACCTAAACTTCAACCTAACCCTCACCCTAACCCTAACCCTCACCCTAACTCTCCCCCTAACCTTAACTCTAACGCTAAACCTTACCCTCACCCTAACCCTAATCCTCACCCTAACCCTAAACCTCACCCTAACCCAAGCCCTAACAATCACCCTCACCTTCACCCTCACTCTCACCACAACTCTAACCCTAACATTAACAATAACACTAACCCTAACCCTAAAGCTAAACTTAACGCTAATCCTAACCCTAACCCTCACCCTCAGCCTCACCCTCACCACAAAGTTAACCTTAACCATAACACTAACAATAAATGTAACCCTAACGGTAATCCTAACACTCACCCTCACCCTAACCCTAATCCTAACCCTAACCCTCACCCTAACCCTAACCCTCACCCTCACCTTAACCCTAACCCTAACCCTAACCCTAACCCTAAACCTCAATCTCATCCTCACCCTAACCCTAACTCTATCCCTAACCCTAAACCTAAATTCATCCTAACCCTAACCCTCACCCTCACCCTCACTGTAACCGTAATCCTAACCCTAACAATAACCTTAACCCTAACCCTAACCCTCATCCTAACCGTAAACATCACCCTAACCCTAACCCTCACCCTAACACTTAGACTCAACCTAACACTAACCTTTACTTTAACACTAACCCTCACACTAACCCTAACCATCACCCTAACCCTAAACCTCACCCTAACCCTAGACCTCACCCTCAGCCTAATGCTCACCTTTACCCATAAAGTCACCCTCACCCTAACCCGCACCCTAACCCTAATCCTTATACTATCTCTCACCCTAACTTTAACCCCAACTATCACCCTAAACCTGACCCTCACCCTCAGCCTCAGCCTAACCCTAAGCCTAAGCCTACCCCTAACCCTAACACTCTCCCTCATCCTAGCCCTCACCCTAACCCTAATCAAAACACTAACCCTCCTCCTAACCATAACCCTAACCATCATTCTAAACCTAATCCTCATCCCCATCCATACCTTCAGCCTAACCCTAAGACTAAGCTGAACCCTAAACCTAACCCTCAGGGAAAAAGTAGTCCTAAACCTAATCCTAACCTTAACATTAAACCTCAACCTAACCATGACCCTAACCTTAATCCTCACAACAACCCTAACCCTAACCCTCACACTAAACCTCCCCCTAAACCTAAATCTAACCCTCAAGCTCACCCTCACCCTAACCATAACCCTAATCCTAAAACCCTAACATTAACCCTCACCCTCATGCTCGGACTAACCCTAAGCCTAAGCATAAGACTAACCCTAACCCTCACACTCACCCGCACCCTAACTCTAACCATAACACTAACCCTTACCCTAACACACACACTAACCTAACCCTAACACTAAATCTAACCCTAAAACTCACCCTCACCCTAACCCTAACCCTCAGCCTCACCCTCGGCCTAACATTAAGCCTAACCTTAAACCCACCCCTAACCCTAACCCTAACACTAACCCTCACCCTAACCCTCAACCTAACCCTAACCTTAACCCTCACCCTCAACCCAGGCCATAACCAAACCCTAAGCCTAAGTCTAACCCTAACTCTAAACCTAACCCTCACACTCGCCCTAAAAATAACCCTAACCATAACCCTAAACCTCACACTAACCCTAACCCTAAAACTCACCCTCACCCTAAACCTCACCTTAACCCTAACCCCTAAACCTAATTCTAACCCTCACCATATACATAACCCTCACAATAACCCTAAACCTCACACTAACCCTTAACCAAACCCTCACCCTCACCCTAATCCTAACCCTAACCCTCACCCTCACCCTAATCGAAACCCTATCCCTAACACTCACCCTAACCCTACGCCTAACCCTAACCCTAACCCTCACATTCACCCTCAATCTAAACCTAATCCTAAACATAAACCTATCCCTAACCCTAACCCTAACCCTCACACTAACCATCACCCTAGTGCTCAACCTAATCCTAATCCTAACCCTACACCTCATCCTAACCCTCACCCTAACCTTAACCCGAACCCTAACCCTAACATTAACCCTAACCCTCACCCTCACTCTCATTCTAAGCTTAAGCCTAACCGTAAGCTTAAACCTAACCCTAACCCTCACACTAACCCTCACCCTAACCCTAACACTAACACTAAGGCTAACTGTAACCCTAAACCTCACCCCCACCCTAAACCTAACTCTAACGCTAACCCTTACATAAACCTCACCCTAAACCTAACCCTACCCCTCACCTTCACCATAACCATAACTCTAACACTAATCCTAAAAATAACCCTATACCTAACCCTAACCTTCATTCTAACCATAACCCTCACCCTAACCCTAACCCTCATCCTAACACTTAACTTCACCCTAACACTAACCATAACCCTAACACTAACACTAACCCTAACCATCACCCTAACCCTAAACCTCACCCTAACCCTAACCCTCACCCTCAACCTAGCGCTCACCCTAACCCTAACCATCATCCTCACCCTAAACCTCAAACTAACCCTAAAACTAATCCTCATTCTTAACCTCACCCTCACCCAAACCCTAACCCTAAACCTCAACATAACCCTAACCCTCACCCTCACCCTCAGACTCACGCTAACCCTCAGCCTAACCCTCACCCTCACCCTAGACCTCTACCTAACCCTAATCCTAACCCTAACCCTAACCCTAAACCTAACCATCACCATAAACCTAAAACTCATTCCCACCCTCACCCTCAGCCTAACCCTAAGCCTAAGCCTAAGCCTAATCCTAACACTCACACTCACCCTCACCATAACCGTAATCCTAAACCTATCCCTAAACCTCAACCTAACCCTCACCCTAACCCTAACCCTAACACTAACCCTAAACCTAACCCTAACCCTAACCCTCACCCTCACCTTAACCGTAACCCTAAACCTAACCCTAACAATTAACCATAACCCTAAAACTAAGCCTAACCCAAAACATAACCCTCTCCCTAAACCTAACACTCACCCTAACACTTAACCTCACCCTAACAATAACCCTAATCATAACACTTACCGTCACACTAACCCTAACCATCACCTTAAACCTAAACCTCAATGTAACCCTCAACCTCAGACTAGCCCTCACCCTAAACCTAACCCTCATCCTCACCCTAAATCTCACACTAACCCTAAAACTAATCCTCCAACCAACCCTCACCCTCACCCTAACCCTAACCCTAATCCTCACCCTAACCCTCACCCTAACCCTAACCATCAACTTTACCCTTACTGTCACCCTCACCGTAACCCTCACCATAACCCTAACACTCATCCTAAAACTCAGCCTAACAGTAACCCTAACCATCACGCTAACCCTAACCCTTAACCTCAGCCTCAGCCTCAGCCTCAGCCTAACCCTAAGCCTAAGCCTAACCCTAACCCTAAACCTCAACCTCACCCTCGTCCTCACCCTAACCCTAATGTTAACACTAAACCTTATCCTAACCCGAACCATAACCCGAACAACAACCCTAACCCTAAACCTCATTCTAACCATAACCCTCACCCCAACCCTAATCCTCTGCCTAACATTTACCCTCAACCTAACATTAACCCTAACCCTTACACTAACCCTCACACTAACCCTAACCATCACCCTAACCATAACACTCACCCTAAACATAACCCTAACCCTCACCCTCACCCTAGCCCTCACCCTTACCCTAACCCTCATCCTCACCCCAAACCTCACAGTAACCCTAAAATTAATCCTCAATCTAACCACACCCTCACCCTAACCCTAACCCTAACCCTCACCCTAACCCTAACTCTCACATTTACCGTAATCGTCACTCTCAGCCTAGCCCTCAACTTTACCCTTATTTTCACCCTCACACTTACCCTCACACTAACCCTAACCCTCATCCTAACCCTCACACTGACCGTAACCCTAAGCATCACTCTAACCCTAACTCTCACCCACACCCTTAAACTAACACTAAACCTCAGACTAACCCTCACACTAACACTAAGTCTAAGCCTAAACCTCACCTTCACCCTAACCCTAAACCTCACCCTCACCCTCAGCCTAAACCTAAGCCTAACCCTAAAACTACACCTCACACTCACACTCACCCTCAGCCTAACCCTACCCCTAACACTAACACTAACCATAAACCTCACCCAAAACCTCACCATAACCCTAACTCTAACCCTAAAACTCACATTCGCCCAAACCCTAACCCTAACCCTAACCCTATACCTCAGCCTAAACCTAATCCTAAACCTCAACCTCACCCTAAACCAGCCCTCACCCTAACCCTAAACCTAACCGTAATCCACACCCTAAACATAACCCTCACCGTAACACTATCACTCACACTAACCCTAAACCTAAACCTCAACCTCACCATCAGCCTAACCCTAAACCTAACCCTAACCCACGAACTCACCCTCACCCTAAGCCTAATCCTAATCCTAACCATAACCATAACCCTCACCCTAACCCTATCACTCACCCTAACTCTAACCCTAACCCTAACCCCAACCCTCAACTTTACCCTTACTGTCACCCCCATCCTTACACTCACACTAACTCTCACCCTCATGCAAACCCTCTCCCTGGCCGTAACCCTAAGCATCACCCTAACCCTAACCCTCACCCACACCCTAACTTTAACAGTAACGCTCACACTAACCCTCACCCTAACCCTAACAATAACCCTAACCCTCACATTAAACCTCAACCTAAACCTAACCCTCACCCTCAACCTAACCCTAAGCCTAACCCTTACCCTAACCCTCACACTCACCCTAACCCTAATCCTAATCCTAAACATAACCATAAGCCTCATCCTACCCCTAACACTCACCCAATCCCTAAGCCTAACACTAACCCTAACCCTAACTCTAACACTAAACCTCATCCTCACCCTAACCCTAACCCTAAACCTAACCCTATGCCTAACACTAAACGTCACCCTAACCCTAGCCCTCACTCTAACCCTAATCCTAACCCTAACCCTCATCCTGACCCTCACACTAACCCTAATGCTATCCCTCAACCTAAACCCAACCCTCACACTCAACCTCACCCTCAGCCTAACGCTAAGCCTAACCCTAAATCTAACCCTAACCCACACACTCAACCTCACCCTAACCCTAATCCTAACACTAACCCTAACTCTAGCCATAACCCTCACAGTAACCCTCACCCTAACCCAAACCTAACACTAACCCAAACCCTAACACTAACACTAACCCTCACCCTAAGCCTAAATCTAACCCTAAACCTCACCCTCACGCTAACCCTAACTCTAACCCTAATCCTAACCCTAAACCTCACCCTAACCCTAACCCTAACCCTCACCCTCACCCTCACCCTCAATGTAACACTAAACCTAAAACTAACAATAAACCTAACCCTAACTATAACCCTCACCCTAATCCTAACCCTCACCCTAAAACTTACCCTCACCCAAACAGTAACCCTAACACTAACACTAACCCTTACACTAACCCTAACCCTCACCCTAACCCTAAACCTCACCCTAACCCTAACCCTAACCCTCACCCTCACCCTAGCCCTCACCCTAACCCTAATTCTAACCCTTACCCTCACCTATCCCAAACCCTCATCCTCTCCCTAAACCACACACTAACCCTAACCATGCTCCTCAATCTAACCCTGACCCTCACCCTAATCCCTAACTCTCAACCTTAACCTAACCCTCACCCTAACCGTAACCCTCACGCTTATCTTAGCCCTCACCCTTAGACTACCCCTCAAATTTACCCTTACTATCACCCTTACCCTAACTCTCATCCTATCCATAAACCTCATCCTCATCTTCAAGCTAAACGTAATCCTAACCATCACCTTAACCCTAACCATAATACTAACCCTAAACCTAACCCTGACCCTAACCCTCCGCCTAAACCTAACACAAAACCGAAACCTAACATTAACACTCACACTTACCCTAAACCTCACCTTAACCCTAAACCTCACCCTAACGCTAAACCTAACCCTCACCCTCACCCTAGGGTTAGGGGTAGGGTGAGGTTTAGGCTTAGGGTGAGGTTTAGGGTTAGTGTTAGGGTTAGTGTTAGGGTTAGGGTTAGTGTTAGGGTGATCGTGTTAGGGTGAGGGTTAGGATGAGGATGAGGGTTATAGTTAGGGTGAGGGTTAGGGTTAAGGTTAGGGTTATTGTTCATTGTAGGTTTAGGGTTATGTTCAGGTTGAGTGTGAGGGTGAGGGTAAGGGTTAGGGTTAGGGTGAGGTTTAGCGTTAGGTTTAGTGTTAGATTTAGGGTTAGGGTGAGGGTGAGGTTTAGGGTTAGATTTAGGCTTAAGGTGAGGGTTAGTGTTAGTGTTAGTGTTAGGGATAGTGTTAGGTTAGGGTTAGGTTGAGGGTTAGTGTGAGGGTTAGGGTTAGATTTAGTTTTAGGATTAGGGTTAGGGTGAGGTTGAGTGTGTGGGTTAGGGTTAGGTTTAGGGTTAGGCTTGGGGTTAGGCTGAGGATGAGGTTGAGGGTGAGGGTTAGGGGTAGGGTGAGGGTTAGGATTAGGGTTAATGTGAGGGTTAGGATGAATGTTAGGGTTAGGATTAGGGTTAGAGTGAGGGCTAGGGTGAGTGTGAGGTTTAGTATTAGGGTTAGGGTGAGGTTTAGGGTTATGTTTAGGGTAAGGGTGAGGTTTAGTGTTAGAGTTAGTGTTAGGTTGAGGGTTAGGATTAGGGTTAGTGTTAGGGTTAGGGTGAGTGTTATGGATATGATTAGGATTAGGATTAGGTTAGGCTTATGGTGAGTGTGAGGGTTTGGGTAAAGGTTAGGCTTAGGGTTAGGCTGAGGGTGAGGGTGAGGGTGAGGGTTAGGGTTAGGGTGAGGGTGAGTGTGAAGGTTAGGGTTAGTGTTAGGGTTAGGGTTAGGGTGAGGTTTAGTTTTAGGGTTAGGGTTAGAGTTAGGGTTAGGGTGAGGGTTAGTGTGAGGGTTAGTGTTAAAATTAAGATGTGGGTGAGGGTTAGGGTTAGGGTGATGCTTAGGGTTACGGTCAGGGTGAGGGTGAGTATGTGGGTTAGGGTTAGTGTGAGGGTTAGCCTGAGGGTAAGGGTAAAGTTGAGGGTTAGGCTGAGAGTGAGGATTACGGTAAATGTGAGGTTTAGGGATATGGTGAGGGTTAGGGATAGTGTTAGGGTGAGGGTGTGGTTTAGACTGAGGATTAATTTTAGGGATAGTGTGAGGTTTATGGTGAGGATGAAGGTTAGGGATAGGGTGAGGGCTAGGGTGAGGGTGAGGTTTAGGATTAGGGTTAGGGTGAGTGTGAGGATTAGAGTTAGTGTTAGCCTTAGGTTTAGGCTGAGGTTATGGGAGAGGGTGAGGTTTAGGGTTAGGGTGAATGTTATGGCTAGGGTTATGGTGAGGTTTAGTGTTAGGTTTAGGGTTAGAGTTAGGGTAATGGTGAGGGTGAGGTTTACAGGAAGAGTTGGGTTTAGGGTGAGGGTTAGGGTAGGCGTGAGTGTTAGGGTGGGGATGAAGGTAAGGTTAAATGTTAGGGTTGGGCTGAGGGTGAGAGTTACTATAAGGCTGAGGGTTAGGGTTAGGGTGAGGGTTAGAGGTAGGGGTAGGGTGAGGGTGAGGGTTAGATTGATGATTAGTGTTAGGGTTAGGGTGAGGTTTAGGGTAAGGCTGAGTGTTAGGGTTAGGGTTACTGTTAGGGTTAGGATGAGGTTTAGGATTGGGGTGAGGGTTAGGATGAGGGTGAGGATTACACATTAACCCTAACCCTAATCCTCAATCTAACCCTCACCCTCACCATAATCCCTAACCCTCACCCGTACAATAACACTCACCCTAAACGTAACCCTCACCCTTATCCTAACCCTCACCCTCACCCTAACCCTCAAATTTACCCTTACCATCACCCTTACCCTAACCTTATCCCTACCTCACCCTATCCCTAAACCTCATCCTAGCCTTCAAGCTACCCTTAACCCTAACCATCACACTAACCCAAACACTAACACTAACCCTAACCCTAAACCTGACCCTAACCCTCCCCCTAACCCTAACACTAAACTTAAACCAATTTACCCTTACCATCACCCTTACCCTAACCTTATCCCTACCTCACCCTATCCCTAAACCTCATCCTAAACTTCAAGCTACCCTTAACCCTAACCATCACCCTAACACTAACCCTAACACTAACCCTAACCCAAAACCTGACCCTAACCCTCCCCCTAACCCTAACACTAAACCTAAACCTAACACTAACATTCACACTAACCCTAACCCTCATCTTAACCATAAATCTCACCCTAACCATAACCCTAACCCTCACCCTCACCCTAGCCCTCACCCTAACCTTAATCCTTACCCTAACCCTCATCCTAACCCTCACCCTAAACCTAACCCTAACCATAACACAGACACTAATCCTTACCCCCAACCTCAGCCTCATCCTAAGCCAAATCTTAACCCTAACACTCACACTCACCCTCACCCTAACCGTAATCCTTAACCTAACCCTAACCCTAACCCTAAACCTCAAACTAACCCTCACCCTAACCCAAAATCTAACACTAACCCTAACCCTCAACCTGACACTAAACCTCCCCCTAAACGTAACACTAAACAGAACCCTAAAACTAACCCTCACCCTAACCCTGCCACTAACCCTCACTCTAACCCTAAACCTCACCCTCACCCTAACCCTAACCCTGACCCTCACTCTCACCCACAGCCTAATCCTAAGCCTAACCCTAACCCTAAACCTCACACTCACCCTCACCCTAACCCTAATCCTAATCATAACTATAACCATAACACTCACCCTAACCCTAAAACTCACCCTAACCCTAACCCTAACACTACCCCTAATCCTAACTCTCAACCTAACCCTAACTCTAACACTAAACCTCACCCTCACCCTAACCCTAACCCTAAACCTCATCCTAACCCTAACACTAAAACTCACCCTCACACTAGCCCTCACCCTAACCCTAATCCTAACCTTAAACCTCATCCTAACCCTCACCATAACCCTAAACCTCAACCTCACCCTAACCCTAACCCTCACCCTCAACCTCACCCTCACCCTAAACATAAGCCTAACCCTAAACCTAACCCTAACCCAGACACTCACCCTCACCCTAACCCTAATCCTAACTCTAACCCTAACTGTAACCCTAACCCTCACACTAACCCTAACCCTAACCCTAACCTAACACTAACCCTAAACCTAACCCTCAAACTAACCCTCACCCTAAGCCTAAATCTAACCCTAAACCTCGCCCTCACCCTAACCCTAACTCTAACCCTAATCCTAACCCTAAACCTCACCCTAACCCTAACCCTTACCCTCACCCTCTCCCTCACCCTCAATGTAACCCTAAACCTAAAATTAACAATAACCCTAACCTTTACCCTCACCCTAACACTTACCCTCACCATAGCACTAATCGTAATGCTAACACTAACCCTCACACCAACCCTAAACCTCACCCTAAGACTAAACCTCACCCTAACCCTAACCCTAAACCTTACCCTCACCCTAGCCCTCACCCTAACTCTAATTCTAACCTTTACCCTCACCGAACCCTAACCCTCATCCTCACCCTAAACCTCACTAAACCCTAACTCTAATCTTCAATCTAACCCTCACCCTCACCCTAATCCCTAACCCTCACCCTTAACCTAACCCTCAGCCAAACCGAAACCCTCACCCTTATCTTAACCCTCACCCTTAGCCTAACCCTCAAATTTAACCTTACCATCACCCTCACACTAACCCTCAACCTAGCTCTAAACCTAACCCTAAACTTCAAGCTTACTGTAACCCTAACCATCACCCTAACCCTTACCATAAATCTCACCCTCAGCCTCACCCTCACTGCAAACTTAACCCTAACCATAACATGAACAATAACCCTAAACCTAACCCTAACTCTAACCCTAACCCTAAAACTAAACCTAATCCTCACCCCCACCCTCATCCTCAGCCTAAACCTAAGACTAACCCTAACACTAACCCTAACTCTAACCCTAAACCTCACCCTCACCCTAACCCTATCTCTAACCCTATCCCCAAACCTCCCCCTAACACTAACCCTAAACCTCACCCGCACCCTCAACCTGACCCTCAACGTAACTCTAAACCTACCCCTAACAATAACACTAACCCTAACCCTAACCATCACCCTAACCCTAATCCTCACCCCCCACCCTCACCCTTAGCCTACCCCTAACCCTAAACCTAACACTAATCCTAATCCTCATCCTCACCTTCACCCTAAGCCAAACCCTAAAACTAACCCTAAACCTAAGCCTAATCCTAACCCTAATCCTAACCCTACCCTCATCCTAACCCTAACCCTCACCCTCAACCTCACCCTCAGCCTAACCCTAAGCCTAACCCTAAACCTAATCCTAAAACACACACTCAACCTCACCCTAACCCTAATCCTAACCCTAACCCTCACCCTAACCCTCACCCTTACCCTCACTCTAAACCTAACCCTAACCTTAAAGCTCACCATCAACCTAACCCTAATCCTAACCATATTCCTATCCCTAAGACTGACCCTCACACTCACCATCACCTTAACTCTAATCCTAATCCTAACCCTTATCCTAACCATCACCCTCCCCCTAACCCTCATCCTAACCCTACCCCTAACACTAACACTAACACTAAACCTCACCTAACCCTCACCCTAACCCTAACTCTAACCCTAAACCTCACCCTCGCCCTAACCCTAACGCTAAACATAACCCTAAACCTCACACTTCCCCTAACTCTAAACCTCAGCCTAACCCTAAACATCACCCTAACCCTAACCCTAAAACTCACCCTCACTCTAGCCCTCACCCTAAACCTAACTCTCACACTAACCCAAACCCTAACCCTCACCATCACCCTCACATTAACCCTAACCCTAAACCTCACCCTCACCCTAAACCAAACCCTAACCCTAACACTCACTCTAACCCTAAGCCTAACCCTAACCCTAATCCTAACCCTCACACTCACCCTCAATCTAACCATAAGCCTAACCATAACCCTAACTCTAACCCTCACACTACCCTAATCCTAACCATAACCCTCACCCTAACACTAACCCTAACCCTAACCCTTACCCGAACCCTCCCATTTACTGTAATCCTCACTCTCAGCCTAACCCTTATCTTTACTCTTACTGTCACCCTCATCCTAACCCTCACCCCAATCCTAAACCTCATCCTAACTCTCACCCTAACCGTAACCCTAACAATCACCCTAACCCTAACCCTCACCCTCACCTTCAGCCTCAGCCAAAACCTAAGCCTAAGCCTATACCTAACCCTTAACCTCACACTGAACCTAGCCCTCTCCCTAACCGTAATCCAAACCCTAACCCTCATCCTAACCCTCAACCTAACCATAACCGGAACCATAACTCGAATCCTAATCCTCATCCCCACCCTCATCCTCAGCCTAACCCTAAGCCTAAGCCTAATTCGAACATTAACCCTCACACTCACACTCACCCTAACCCTGACCCTAACCATAAACTTAACCCTAACCTTCACACTCACCTTAGTCCTCACCCTAACCCTCACCTCAAACCTAACCCTCACCTTCACAGTAACACAAACCCTAAAACTCACCCTAACCCTAACCCTAACCCTAACATTAAACCTCACCCTAACCCTAACACCCTCAACCTAGCCCTCACCCTAACCCAAATTGTAACCCTAACCCTCATACTAACCCTCACCCTAACAATAAACCTAACCCTCACCCTAACCCTAAACCTTATTCTAACCTTAAACTAACACTAACCCATAGCCTCACCGTGACACTAACCCTAAACCTAAACCTAACCCTAAACCTAACCCAAACCCTAAACCTCACTGTAACCCTAACCCTCAGCCTCACCCTACCCTCATCCTAACCCTATTCCTAATCCTAACCCTCATGCTAACTTGAATCCTAATCCTCATCCCCACACTCATCCTCAGCCTAACCCTAAGCCTAAGCCTAATTCGAACACCAACCCTCACACTCACACTCACCTTAACCCTGACCCTAACCATAAACTTAACCCTAACCTTCACACTCACCTTAGTCCTCACCCTAACCCTCACCTCAAACCTAACCCTCACCCTCACCGTAACCCTAACCCATACCAAACCCTCACCCTAACCCTTACCCTAACCCTAACCTAAACCTCACCCTAACCCTAAACCTAAACCTCACCCTCAGCCTCACCCTGACTGTAAACTTAAACCTAACCATAACACTAACAATAACACTAACCCTAACCCTAATCTAACCCTCACCCTCAACCTAACCCTAACCCTCACCCTCACCGTAACCCTCACCCTAACACTCACCCTAACCCAAAACCTAACCCTAACCCTAAAACTCACAATAATTCTAACCCTAACCCTCACCCTCACCTGAGCACTCACCCTAACCTTAATATTAAACCTAAACCTCACCCTAACATTAACCCTAACCCTCACCCTACCCCTAAAACCCTAACAATCACCCTAACCCTAACCCTCACCTTCACCCTCAAGCTCGGCTTAAGCAGAGGACTAGGCCTAAGGCTAACCCTATCCCTCACACTCACCCTCACTCTCACCGTAACCGTAACACTAACCCTAACCCTAACCCTCACACTAACCCGCATCCTAACGCTAACCTTAACCCTAAACCTCACCCTCACCCTAAACCTAACCTTCACCCTCACCCTCACCCTCCGCCTAACACTAAGCCTAACCCGAACCCAAAACCTAACCCTAACGCTCACACTCAACCTCAGACTAAACCTAAGCCTAAGCCTAACCCAAACCCTAACCCTCACCCTCACCATCACCCTCAGCTTAACACTAAGCCTAAGCCTAACCCTAACCCTAATCCTCACACTCACACTAGCCCTCACCGTAACCCTAACCATAACACTAAACCTAACCCTAACACTCACACTAAACCAAACCCTAACCCTAAAAATAACCCTAAACCTCACCCTCACCCTTACACTAACCGTAACTGTAAGCCTCAACCTAACCCTAACCCTAACCCTCAAGATCACCCTTACCCTCACCCTTACCTTAACCTTAACCTTAAACCTAACCCTAAGAATAACCATAACCATAAACCTAAACTTAAAACTCACCCTCACCGTAACTCTAACCCTAACCCAAACCCTCCCCCTAAACCTAACCCTGACCCTAACCCTAACGCTAAACCTCACCCAAAACCTAACACTAACCCTCACCCTAAACCTAACACTAACCCTAATCCTCACCCTAGGACATTCCCTAACCCTAATCTAACCCTAACCCTTACCCTAACCCTCACTCTAACCCTAAACCAAACCCTCACCCTAAATCTAACTCTCACCCTCAACCTCAGCCTCAGCCTAACCCTAAGCCTAACACTAACCCTAACCCTGACTGTCACACTCACAGTCACCGTAACCCTAATCCTAACCATAACACCAACCATAAGCCTAACACTAACCCTAAACCTAACTCTCACCCTAACCCTCACTCTAACACTAACTCTAACCCTATTGCTCATCCTAGCACATACCCTAACGCTAATCCTATCCTTAACCCTCACCATAACCCTCACCCTAACCCTTACTCTAAACGTAAACCTAAAGCTAACGCTCAGCCTCACCCTAAACCTAATGCTAACCCTAACCCTAACATTAACACTAACCCTCACACCAACCCTCATCTTAACCCTAATCCTAATCCTAACCCTTACCCTAACCATCACCCTCCCCCTAACCCTCATCCTAACCCTACCCCTAACACTAACACTAATACTAACCCTCACCCTAACCCTCACCCTAACCCTAACTCTAACACTAACCCTCACCCTCGCCTTAACCGTAAGCCTAAACATAACCCTAAACTTCACCCTAACCCTAACCCTAACCCTCACACTCACCCTAAACATCACCCTAACCCTAACCATAAACCTCACTCTCACTTAAACCTAACCCTAACCCTCACCCTAAAAATAACCCTCAACATAACCCTAACTTTCACACTAATCCTAACCCTAACCCTCACCATCACCCTAAACCAAAACCTATCCCTAATACTCACTCTAACCCTAAGCCTAATCCTAATCCTTACCTGCACACTCATTCTCAATCTAAACCTAATCCTAAACCTAACCCTATCCCTAAACCTAACCCTCACATTAACCATCACTCTAGCGCTCACCCTAACCCTAATCCTAACCCTATACCTCATCCTAACATTCACCCTAACCATAATCCTAGCCCTCACACTAACCCTAACCCTAACCCTCACCCTCACTCTCAACCTAAGCCTAAGCCTAACCCTAAGCTTAAGCCTAACCCTAACCCTCACACTAACCCTCACCCTAACCCTAACCCTAACACTAATGCTAAAGCTAACCGTAAACCACACCCTCACCGTAACCCTAACTCTAACACTAACCCTTAATATAAACCTAACCCTAACACTAACGCTAAATCTAACCCTAAACCACACCCTCATCCTAACCCTAACTCTAACCCTAACCCTTAATATAAACCTCACCCTAAAACTAACCCTAACCCTAACCGTCACAATAACTGTAACCATAACCCTAACCCGAACAATTACCCTAAACCTAGCCCTAACCCTCATTGTAACCGTAACTGTCACCATAACCCTTACCCTCACCTAACACTTACCCTCACCCTAACACTAACCCTAACCCTAATACTAATCCTCACACTAACCCTAAACATCACCCTAACCCTAAACCTCACCCTAACCCTAAACCTCACCCTCACCCTAGCCCTCATTCTAACCCTAACCCTCACTCTAAACCTAGACCTAATCCTATCCCTCAACCTTACCCTAACCCTCACCTTCATCATAACCTTAACCCTAACCCCGAACCTATGCCTAAACTTAATCCTAACCCTAAACCTCACCCTAACCCTAACCCTCACCCTCATGCTAGCCATCACCCTAATAATAATCCTCAACTTAAGCCACATCCTAACCCTCACCGTAAACCTAACTATCACCCTAACCCTAAACCTCACCCTCACCCTCAGCCTAACCCTAAGCCTAATCCTAACCCTAAACATAACCCTTACACTCAACCTCACACAAAACCTAATCCTAAACCTAACCCTATCCCTAACCCTAACCCTCACCCTAACCCTCACCCTAACCCTAACACTAACACTAAACCTAACACTAACCCTCACAGTAAATCACAATTTAACACTAACTCTAACCCTAAACCTCACCCTCACCCAAACCCTAACCCTCACCCTCAGCCTCAGCCTCAGCCTATCCCTAAGCCTAAACCTAACCCTAACCCTAACCCTCATACTCACCTCACACTAACCCTAATCCTAATCCTAACCCTAAACCTAACCCTAACCCTAAAACTAACCCTTACCCTAATCCTAACCCTAACACTAACCCTAAATCTAAACCTCACCCTATCCCAAACCCTAACACTAACTCTAATCCTAAACCTCACCATCACCCTAACCCTAACCCTAAACATCACCCTCATCCTAACCCTCACCCTCACCCCAACCCTAACACTAATCCTAACCCTAATCCTCATCCTAACTCTCACCCTAACCCTAACCCTAAATCGCACCCTAACCCTAACTCTCACACAAACGTTAACCCTAACACTCAACCTCACCCTCAACCTCAGCTTAACGCTAAGCCTAACCCTAACCCTAAGCCTAACCCAAACACTCACCCTAACACTAACCCTAATCCTAATCCTAAACCTAACCCTAACCCTCACCCTAACCCTCACCCTCATCCTAACCCTCACCCTAACCCTGACCCTAACACTAACCCTAACCCTAACCCTCACCCTAACCCTCATCCTAACACTAAATCTAACCCTAAATCTCACCCTCACCCTCACCCTAAACCTAACCCTAACCCTAAACCTCACCCTAACCCTAATCCTCACAATCACCCTCACCTTCGCCGTAACTCTAACTCTAACGGTAACAATAATACTAAACCTCACCCTAACCCTAACACTCACCCTCACCATTACCTTAACTCTAACCTAAACCCTCACCCTAACCCTTACCCTAACCCTAACCTAAACCTCAACCTAAGCATCACCCTCAGCCTAACCCTCACTGTAAACTTAAACCTAACAATAACACTAACAATAACACAAACCCTAACCCTAATCTAACCCTCACTCTCACCCTCACCCTAACCCTAACCCTCACCCTAACCCTAACCCTCACCCTCACCGTAATCCTCACCCTAAAACTCACCCTAACGCTAAACTTCACCCTAACTTTAACCCTAACTCTCAGACTCACCCTAGCAATCACCCTAGCCCTAATCTTAAACCTAAACCTCACCCTAAACCTCACCCTAACCCTAACCCTAACCCTAACCCTCACCCTAACCCTAAAACCCTAAGAATCACCCTAAACCTAACCCTCACCTTCACCCTCAAGCTCGGCCTAAGCATAAGTCTAAGGCTAAACCTAACCCTCACACTCACCCTCACCCTCACCATAACCATAACACTAACACTAACCCTAAACCTCACACTAACCCGCACTCTAACGCTAACCCTAACCCTAAACCTCACACTCAACCTAAACCTAACCCTCACCCTCACCCTCACCCTCTGCCTAACACTAACCCTAACCCTTACCCTAACCCTACCCTCACCCTCACCCTCACCCTCAGCTTAACACTAAGCCTAAGCCTAACCCTAACCCTAACCCTCACCCTCACACTAGCCCTCACCATAACCCTAACCATAACACTAACCCTAACACTAACACTCACACTAATCCTAACCCTAACCCTAACAATAACCCTAAACCTCACCCTCACCCTAACACTAACCCTAACTAAAAACCTCATCCTAACCCTAACCCTAACCCTCAAAATCACCCTAATCCTCACCCTTATCTTAACCTTAACTTTAATCCTAACCCTAAGAATAACCATAACCTTAAACCTAAACTTCAACTTCACCCTCAACGTAACTCTAACCCTAACCCAAACCCTCACACTAACGCTAACCCTGACCCTAAGCCTAACGCTAAACATCACCCTAAACCTAACACTAACCCTCATTCTCACCCTAGGACATACCCTAACCCTAATCTAACCCTAACCCTCACCCTAACCCTCACACTAACCCTAAACCAAACCCTCACCCTTAATCTAACCCTCACCCTCACCCTCAGCCTCAGCCTAACCCTAAGCCTAACACTAACCCTAACCCTAACTGTCACACTCACAGTCACTGTAACCCTAATACTAACCCTAACACCAACCCTAACCCTAACACTAAACCTAAACCCAACCCTCACCCTAACCCTCACTCTAAAGCAAACCCTAACCCTATTGCTCATCCTAGCACATACACTAATGCTAATCCTATCCCTAAACCTCACCATAACCCTCAACCTTACCCTCACTCTAAACCTAACCCAAAAGCTAACTCACCCTCACCCTGACCCTAATGCTAACCCTAACCCTAACCCTAACACTAACCTCACACTCACCCTCACCTTAACCCTAATCCTAATCCTAAACCTTACCCTAACCCTCACCCTCACCCTAACTCTCAGCCTAACCCTACCCCTAACACTAACAGTAATCCTCACCCTAACCCTCACCCTAACCCTAACTCTAACCCTAACCCTCACACTCGCCTTAACCCTAACCCTAAACATAACATAAAACCTCACCCTAACCCTAACCCTAAACCTCACCTTCACCCTAAACCTCACCCTAACCCTAAACCTAAACCTCACTCTCACCCTAGCCCTCACCCTAACCCTAACCCTAACCCTCAATCTCGGCCTAAGCCTAAACTTAAACCTAAGCTTAAGCCTAACCCTAACCCTCACACTAACCCTCACACTAACCCTCACCCTAACACTAACACTAACACTAACGCTAACTCTAACCCTAAACCTCACTCTCACCCTAACCCTAACTCTTACCCTAACCTTTAATATAAACCTCACCCTAAACCGAACCCTAAACCTCACCCTCACAGTAACTGTAACCCTAACCCTAACTCTAACAATAACACTAAACCTAACCCTAACCCTCATTGTAACCCTAAGCGTCACCATAAACCTAACCCTAACCCTAACACTTCCCCTCACATTAACACTAACCCTAACCCTAACACTAATCCTCACACTAACAATAACCATCACCCTAACCCTAAACCTCACCCTAAAACCTAGACCTAATCCTAACCCTCAACCTTACCATAAACCTCACCCTCATCATAACTTTAACCCTAATCCCCAACCTATTCCTAAACCTAATCCTAACCCTAAACCTCACCCTAACTGTAATCCTAACCCTCACCCTCATGGTAGCCCACACCCTAACTATAAACCTAAACCTAACCCTCATCCTAACGCTCACCCTAAACCTAAACCTAACCCTCACCCTAAACCTAACCCTCACCCTCACTGACAGCCTAACCCTAAGCCAATCCTAACCCTAACCATAACTCTCACACTCAACCTTACCCAAAACCTAATCCTAAACCTAACCCTATCCCTAACCCTAACCCTCACCCTTACCCTCACCCTTTCCCTAACCCTAACACTAACCCTAACACTAACCCTCACACTAAACCTCAACTTAACACTAACTCTAACCATAAACCTCACCCTCACCCTAACCCTAAACCTCAACCTCAACCTCACCCTCAACCTATCCCTAATCCTAAACCTAACTCTAAACCTAACCCTCTTACTCACCTCACACTAACCCTAATCCTAATCCTAACCCTAAACCTAACCCTCACCCTAACACTAACCCTCACGCTAAACCTAACCCTAACACTAACCATAACCCTAAACCTCACCCGATCCCTTAATCTAACCCTAACTCTAACTCTAAAACTCATCCTCACCCTCACCCTAAACCTAATCCTAAACATCAACCTCATCCTAACCCTCACCCTAACTCTAACCCTACACTAATCCTAATCCTAATCCTAATCCTAACTCTCACCCTAACCCTAACCCTAACTCTCACCCAAACGCTAACCCTAACCCTAATCCTCACCCTCACCCTCACCCTCAGCTTATTGCTAAGCCAAACCCTAACCCTAAGCCTAACCCAAACACTCACCCTAATGCTAACCCTAATCCGAATCCTAGCCCTAACACTAAACTTCACCCTAACCCTTACCCTCATCCTAACCCTCACCCTAACCCTAACCCTAACACAAACCCTAACCCTAAACCTCACCCTAAACCTCACCCTAACCCTAAATCTAACCCTAAACCTCACCCTCTCCCTCACCCTACACCTAACACTAACCCTAATCCTCACCCTAGGACATACCCTAACCCTAATCTAACCCTAACCCTCACCCTAACACTCACTCTAACCCTAAACCAAACCCTCACCCTAAATTTAACCCTCGCCCTCACCCTCAGCCTCAGCCTAACCCTCAGCCTAACACTAACCCTAACCCTAACTGTCACACTCACAGTCACCGTAACCCTAATCCTAACCCTAACACCAATCCTAACCCTAACACTAAACCTAAACATAAACCTCAACCTAACCCTTACTCTAACCCTAACCTGAATGCTATTGCTCATCCTAGCACATACCCTAAGGCTAATCCTATCCCTAACCCTCACCATAACCCTCACCCTTACCCTCACTCTAAACATAACCCTAAAATTAACCCTCACCCTCACCCTAACCATAATGCTAACACTAACACTAACCCTCACAGTCAACCTCACCATATCCCTAATCCTAATCCTAAACCTTACCCTAACCATCACGCTCACCCTAACTCTCATCCTAACCCTACACCCAACATTAACACTAACACTAACCCTCACCCTAACCCTCAACCTAACCCTAACTCTAACCCTAAGCCTCACCCTCGCCTTAACCGTAACCCTAACCATAACCCTAAACCTCACACTAACCCTAACCCTAAAACTCACCCTAAACCTCAACCTAAGCATAACCCTAAACCTCACTTTCATCATAGCAGTCACCCTAGCCCTAAACGAAACCCTCAGTCTCGGCCTAAGCCTAAACCCTAAGGTTAATCCTAACCCTAACCCTAACACTAACCCTCATCCTAACCCTAACACTAACACTCACGCTAACTCTAAACCTAAACCTTACCCTCACCCTAACCCTAACTCTAACCCTAAACCTTAATATAAACCTCAACCTAAACCTAGCCCTAACCCTCACCCTCACAGTAACCGTAACCCTAAACCTAACTCTAAAAATAAAACTAAAAGTAAACCTAACCCTCATTGTAACCATAATCGTCACCATAAACCTAACCCTCACCCTAACAATTACCCTCACATTAACACTAATCCTAACCCTAACACTAATCCTCACTCTAACCCTAACCATCATCCTAACCCTAAACCTCACCCTAAGCCTAAACCTCACCCTCACCCTAACCCTCACCCTAACACTAACCCTAACCCTAAACCTAGACCTAATCCTAACCATCAACCTTACCCTAAACCTCACCCTCATCATAAACTTAACCATAACACCCACCCTATGCCTAAACTTAATCCTAACCCTAAACCTCACCGTAACCCTAACCCTAACCCTCAACCTCATGCTAGCCCTCAACCTAATCCTAATCCTGAACCTAATCCTCATCCTAACCCTCACCCTAACCATAAACCTAACCCTCACCCAAACCCTAACCCTCACCCTCACCCTCAGCCTAACCGTAAGCCTAATCGTAATCCTAACCATAACCCTCACACTCAACCTCACCCAAAACCTAATCTTAAACCTAACCCTATACCTAACCCTAACCCTCACCCTAACCCTCACCCTACCCCTCACGCTAACCCTAACCCTAACACTAACCCTAACACTAATCCTCACATTAAACCTCAACTTAACACTAACTCTGACCCTAAATCTCACCCTAACCCTAACCCTAAACCTCACCCTCACCCTCACCCTCAGCCTATCCCTAAGCCTAAACCTAATCCTAACCCTAACCCTCATACTCAGCCTCACACTAACCCTAATCCTAATCCTAACCCTAAACCTAACCCTCACCCTAACACTAACCCTCACCCTAACCCTAACACTAACACTAACCATAACCCTAAACCTCACCCTGTCCCTTACCCTAAACCTAACTCTAACCCTAAAACTCACCCTCAACCTCACCCTAACCCTAATCCTAAACATCACCATCATCCTAACCCTCACCCTCACCCTAACCCTAACACTAATCTTAGCCCTAATACTCATCCTAACTCTCACCCTAACCCTAACGCTAACTCTCACCCAAACGCTAACCCTAACCCAAACCCTAAACCTAACCACAACACTAACCGTAACCCTAAACCTCACCCTATACCTTAACCTAAACCTAACTCTAACCCTAAAAGTCACCCTCAACCTCACCCTAACCCTAATCGTAAACATCACCATCATCCTAACCCTCACCCTAACCCTAACCCTAACACTAATCCTAACCCTAGTCCTCATCCTAACTCTCACCCTAACCCTAACCCTAACTCTCACCCAAACGCTAACCCTAACCCAAACCCTAACCCTAATCCTCACCCTCACCCTCACCCTCAGCATAATGCTAAGCCAAACCGTAACCCTAAGCCTATCCCAAACACGCAACCTACAGCTAACCCTAATCCTAATCCTAGCCCTAACTCTAAACCTCAACCTAAACCTCTAACCTCACCCTCTTCCTAACCCTCACCCTAAACCTAACCCTAACCCTAAATCTCACCCTAACCCTAACCCTCACACTCACCCTCACCTTCACCATAACTCTAAACCTAACCCTAACAATAACACTAACCCTCACCCTAAACCTAACACTCACCCTCACCGTAATCGTAAACCTGACCCAAACCGTCACCCTAACCCTTACCCTAACCCTAACATAAACCTCACCCTAACCCTAAACTTAACCCTCACCCTCAGCCTCACCCTTACTGTAAACTTAAACCTAACCATAAAACTAACAATAACAATAACCGTAACCCTAAAATTACCCTCAACTTCACCCTAACCCTAACCTTCACCCTAAACCTAAGCCTCACCCCCAATGTAACCCTCACCCTAACACTTACCCTAAACCTAAACCTAAACCTATCCCTGAATCTCACCCTAACTCTAAACCTAACCCTCACCCTCAACCTAGCACTCACCCTAGCCCTAGTCTTAAACCTAAACCTCACCCTAAACCTCACCCTAACCCTAACCCTAAACCTCACCCTAACCCTAAAACCCTAACAATCACCCTAATCCTAACCCTCACCTTCACCCTCAAGCTCGGCCTAAGCATAAGCGTAAGCCTAAGGCTAAGCCTAACCCTCACACTCACCCTCACCATCACCATAACCGTAACACTAAACCTAACCCTAACCCTCACACTAACCCGCACCCTAACGCTAACCCTAACCCTAAACCTCACCCTCACCCTAAACCTAACCCTCACTCTCACCCTCAGCTTAACACTAAGACTAAGCCTAACCCTAACCCTAACCCTCACCCTCACACTAGCCCTCACCATTACCCTAACCATAACACTAAACCTAACCCTAACACTCACACTAAATCTAACCCTAACCCTAACAATAACCCTAAACCTCACCCTCACCCTAACACTAAACCTAACTCTAAACCTCATCCTAACCCTAAACCTAACCCTCAACATCACCCTCACCCTCACCCTTACCTTAAACTTAACCTTAACCCTAACCCTAAGAATAACCATAACCCGAAACCTAAACTTAAAATTCACCCTCACCGTAACTCTAACCCTAACCCAAACACTCACCCTAACCCTAACCCTGACTCTAACCCTAATGCTAAACCTCACCCTAAACCTAACACTAACCCTAATCCTCACCATAGGACATACCCTAACCCTAATCTAACCCTAACTCTCACCCTAACCCTCACTCTAACCCTAAACCAAACCCTCATCCTAAATCTAACCCTCAACCTCATCATCAGCCTCACCCTAACCCTAAACCTAACACTACCCCTAACCCTAACCGTCACACTCACAGTCATCGTAACTCTAATCCTAATCCTAACACCAACCCTAAACCTAACACTAACCCTAAACCTAACCCTCACCCTAACCCTCACTCTAAACCTAAACCAAACCTATTGCTCATCCTAGCACATACCCTAAGGCTAATCCTATCCCTAAACCTCACCATAACCCTCATCCTAACCCTCACACTAAACCTAACCCTAAAGTTTACCCTCACCCTCACCCTACCCCTAATCCTAACCCTAACCCTAAGCATAACACTAACCGTCACATTCAATCAAAACTTAACCCTAATCCTAATCCTAACCCTTACCCTAACCCTCACCCTCACCTTAACCCTCATCCTAACCCTACTCCTAACACTAACACTAACCCTAAACTTCACCCTAAGCCTCACCCTACACGTCACCCTAACCGAAAATCTAACCCTTACCCTCAACTTCGCCTTAAACGGAACCCTAAACATAACCCTAAAACTCATCCTAACCCTAACCCAAAACCTCACCCTCACCCTAAAACTCACCCTAACCCTAACTCTAAACCTTACTCTCACCCTAGCCCTGAACCTAAACCTCTACCTAAGCCTAACCCTAACCCTAAACCTCACCCTAACCATAACCTCACCATAACCTTAACTTTCACACTAACCCTAACCCTAACTCTCACCCTCCCCCTAAACAAAATCTTAACCCTAACACTCACTCTAACCCTAACCCTAACCCTAACCGTAACCCTAATCCTCACACTTAACCTCAAACTAAACCTAATCTTAAATCTAACCCTATCCCTAACACTAACCCTCACATTAACCATCACCCTAGCGCTCACCTTAACCCTAATCCTAACCCTACACCTCATCCTAACACTCACCCTAACCCTAACCCTAACCCTCACACTAACACTCACCCTAAACCTAACATTAACACCAACGCTAACTCTAACCCTAATCCTCACCCTCACCCTAACACTAACTCTAACCCTAACACTTAATATAAACCTCACACTAAACCTAACCCTAACCCTCACATTAACCGTAACCCTAACCCTAACAATAACCCTAAACCTAACCCTAACCCTAATTGTAACCATAACAGTCACCATAATCCTAACAATCACCCTAACAGTTACCCTCATCCTAACACTAACCCTCACCCTAACCCTAAACCTAACACTAACCCTAACCCTAAACCTCTCCCTATCCCTTACCTGAACCCTAACTCTAACCCTAAAACTCACCCTCACCCTAATCCTAAACATCACCCTCATCCTAACCCTCACCCTAAACTTAACCCTAACATTAATCCTAACCTTAATCTTCATCCTAACTCTTACCCTAACCCTAACTCTCACCCAAACGCTAACCCTAACCCAAAACCTAACCCTAAACCTCACCCTCACCCTCACCCTCACCCTCAGCTTAACACTAAGCCTAACCCTAACCCTAAGCCTAACCCAAACACACAGCCTAACACTAACCCTAATCCTAATCCTAACCCTAACTCTAACCCTCACCCTAACCCTCACCCTCATCCTAACCCTCAACCTAACCCTAACCTTAAGACTAACCCTAACCCTAAACCTCACCCTAAACCTCACACTAACCCTAAATCTAACCCTAAACCTCACCCTCACCCTCACCCTAAACCTAACCCTAACCCTAAACCTCACCCTAACCCTAACACACACACTCACCCTCCTCTTCGCCGAAACTCTAACCCTAACCCTAACAATAACACTAACCCTCACCCTAACACTAACACTCACCCTCACAGTAATCCTAAACCTATCCCAAACCCTCACCCTAACCATTACCCTAACCTTAAGCTAAACTTCACCCTAACCCTAAACCTAACCCTCACCCTCAGCCTCACCCTCACTGGAAACTTAAACCTAACTATAACACTAACAATAACACTAACACTAACCCTAATCTAACCTTCGCCATCACAGTCACCCTAACCCTAAACCTCACCCTAACCCTAACCCTCACCCTCACCGTAATCCTCACCCTAACACTCAACCTAACCGTAAACCTAAACCTAACCCTAAACCTCACCCTAACTCTAACCCTAACCCTCACCCTCACCCTAGCACTCACCCTAGCCCTAATCTTAAACCTAAACCTCACCCTAAACCTCACCCTAACCCTAACCCTAAACCTCACCCTAACCCTAAAACCCTAACAATCACCCTAACCCTTACCCTCACCTTCACCCACAAGCTCGGCCTAAGCATAAGCCTAAGCCTAAGGCTAAGCCTAACCATCACAGTCACCCTCACCCTCCCTGTAACCGTAACACTAACCCTAACCCTAACCCTCACACTAACCCGCACCCTAACGCTAACCCGAACCCTAAACCTCACCCTCACCCTAAACCTAACCCTCACTCTCAACCTCAGCCTAACCCTAAGCCTAAGCCTAACCCTAACCCTCACCCCCACCCTCAGCTTAAGACTAAGCCTAAGCCTAACCCTAACCCTAACGCTCACCCTCACACTAGCCCTCACCATAACCCTATCCATAACATTAAACATAACCCTAACACTCACACTAACCCTAACCCTAACCCTAACAATAACCCTAAACCTCACCCTCACCCTAACACTAACCCTAACTCTAAACCTCATCCTAACCCTAACCCTAACCCTCAACATCACCCTCACCCTCATCCTTGCCTTAACCTTAACTTTAACCCTCACCCTAAGAATAACAATAACCCTAAACCTAAACTTAAAACTAACCCTCACCGTAACTCTAACCCTAACCCTCACCATAACCCTAGTGCTAAACCTTACACAAAAAGTAACCCTAACCCTAATCCTCACCCTAAGATATATCTTGACCCTAATCCTAACCCTAATCCTCACCCTAACGCACACTCTAACCCTAAACCAAACCCTCACCCTAAATCAAACCCTCACCCTCAGCCTCAGCCTAACCCTAAGCCTAACACTAACCCTAAACCTAACTGTCACACTGACAGTCATCATAACCCTAATCCTAACCCTAACATCAACCCTAAACCTAACACTAAGCCTAAACCTAACCCTAACCCTAACCCTCTCTCTAACCCTAACCCTAGCACTGTTGCTCCTCCTAGCACATACCCTACCGCTAATCCTATCCCTAACCCTCATCATAACCCTCACCCTAACCCTCACTCTAAACCTAACCTTAAATCTAACCCTCATCCTCACCCTACACCTAATCCTAACCCTAACGCTAACACTCACATACACCCTCACCTTAACCCTAATCCTAATCCTAACACTTACCCTAACCCTCACCCTCACCCTAACCCTCATCCTAACCCTGACCCTAACACTAACACTAACCCTAACCCTCACTCTAACCCTCACCCTAAACCTAAATCTAACCCTAACCGTCACACTCGCCTTAAACCTAACCCTAACCATAACCCTAAAACTCACCCTAACCCTAACCCTAAACCTCACCCTCACCCTAAAATTCACCCTAACCCTAACCCTAAACCTCACACTCACCCTAGCCCTCACCCTAAGCCTAACTCTAACCCTAACCCTCACCCTAACCATAACCCTTATCATCACCCTAAATTTCACACTAACCCTAACCCTAACCCTCACACTCACACTCACCCTAACCCTAAACCTAACCCTCACCTTCACACTAAACCAAACCCTAACCCTAACACTCACTCTAACCCTAAGCCTAACCCTAACCCTAACCCTAACCCTCACACTCACCCTCAATCTAAACCTAATCCTAAACCTAACCCTATCCCTAACCCTGACCCTCATATTAACCACCACCCTAGGAATCACCCTCAGCCTAAACCTCACCCTAACCCTCACTATAAACCGACCCTAAAGTTAACCCTCACCCTCACCCTACCCCTAATACTAACCCTAACACTAACCTTCACACTCACCTTACCTTAACTCTAATCCTAATCCTAACCCTTACCGTAACCCTCAACCTCACCCTAACCCTCATCCTAAACCTACCGTTAACACTAACACTAACCCTAACCCTCAACCTAACCCTCACCCTAACCCTAAATCTAACCCTAACCATCACCCTCGCCTAAACGGTAACCCTAACCATAACCCTAAATTCACACTAATCCTAACCCTAAACCTCACTCTCACCCTAAACTCACCCTAACCCTAACCCTAACCCTCATTCTCACCCTAGCCCTCACCCTAAGCCTAACCCTAACCCTCACCCTCACCCTAAACCTAATCCTAACCCTTACTCTCATCCTATAACTGAACCTATCCCTAACCCTAACCATCACCCGAACCCTAACCCTCACCCCCAACCTCACCCTCAGCCTAACCCTAAGCCTAAGCCTAACCCTAACGCTAACCCTCACACTCACCGTCACCCTAACACTAATCCTAACACTAATGCTAACCCTAACCCTAATGCTAACCCTAACCCTAAACATAAACCTAACCCTCACCCTAACCCTAACCCTAACATTAACCCTAACCCGAACTCTCACCCTAAACATCTCCCTAACCCTAACTCTAACCCTAAACCTCACACTCATCCTAAACCTAATCCTAACCCTAGCCCTAAACCTCACCCTATTCCTAATGCTAACCCTCACCCTTACCCTCGCCCTCACCCTCAATGTAACTCTAACCCTCACCCTAACAATAACACTAATCCTAACCCTTATCCTAATCCTAACACTAATCCTATACCTAACCCTCACCCTCAGCCACACCCTCACTGCAAACGTCACCACGACCTTAACACTAACAATGATCCTACCCCTAACCCTAATCCTAACCCTCACCATCACCTTAAACCTCATCCTAACCCTAACCTTCACCCTAACCCTCACACTAACCCTAACCCTAACCCTCACCCTCATGCTCCGCCTAAGCCTAACCCTAACCCTCCCACTAACTGTCACCCTAACCCTAACACAAACACTAACGCTAACTCTAACCCTAAACTTCACCCTCACCCTAACATTAACTCTAACCCTAACCCTAAACAAAAACCTCACCCTAAACCTAACCCTAACCATCACCCTCACTGTAACGCTAACCCTAACCCTAACCCTAACAATAATCCTAAACCTAACCCTAAACCTCATTCTAACCATAACCCTAAACCTAACCCTAACCATCACCCTAACACTAACCCTCAACCTAACACTAACCCTAACCCTAACACTAATCCTCACACTAACCCTAAACGTCACCCAAACCCTAACCCTCAGCCTCACCCTAGTCCTCACCCTAACCCTAACCCTAACACTCAACCTCACCCTAAACCAAACCCTAACCCTAACACTCACACTAACCCTAAGCCTAAGCCTAACCCTAACAATAACCCTCACACTCACCCTCAATCTAAACCTAATCCTAAACCTAACCCTATCCCTAAACCTAACCCTCACATTAACCATCACCCTAGCGCTCACCCTAACCCTAATCCTAACACTACACCACATCCTAACACTCACCCTAACCCTAATCCTAACTCTCAACCTAACCCTAACCCTAACCCTCACCCTCACTCTTGGCCTAAGCCAAAGCCTAACCCTAAGCTTAAGCCTAACCCTAAACATGACACTAACCCTCACCCTAACTCTAACACTAACACTAACGCTAACTCTAACCCTAAACCACACCCTCACCCTAACCCGAACTCTAACCCTAACACTTAATATAAACCTCACCCTAAACCGAACCGTAACCCTCACCCTCACAGTAACCGAAACCCTAACCCTAACCCTAACAATAATCCTAAATATAGCCCTAACACTCATTGTAACCATAAATGTCAAAATAGCCATAAACCTCACCCTAACACTTACCCTCACCCTAACACTAACACTAACCCTAACACTAATTCTCAGACTAAACCTAAACATCACTCTAACCCTAAACCTCACCCTAACCCTAAACCTCACCCTCACCCTAGCCCTCACCCTAACCCTAAACCTCACCCTAAACCTAGACCTAATCCTAACCCTCAACCTTACCCTAACCCTCACCTTCATCATAACCTTAACCCTAACCCTCACCCTATGCCTAAACTTAATCCTAACCCTAAACCTCTCCCTAACCCTAACCCTAACCCAAACTCTTATGCTAGCCCTCAACCTAATCCTAATCTTAAATCTAACACTCATAATAACACTCATCCTAACCCTAAACCTCACCCTAACCCTAACACAAACATTAACGCTAACTCTACCCCTAAACCTCACCCTCACCCTAACCCTAACTCTAACCCTAACCCTAAACAAAAACCTCACCCTAAACCTAACCCGAAGCCTAATCATAACCATAACCATAACCCTCACAGTCAACCTCACCAAAAATCTAATCCTAAACCTAACCCTATCCCTAAACCTAACCCTCAACCTAACCCTAAACCTAACCCTAACCCTAACACTAACACTAACCCTAACACTAACCCTCACACTAAACATCAACTTAACACTAACTCTAACCCTAAACCGCACCCTCACCCTAACCCTAACCCTCACCCTCACCCTCACCCACAGCCTATCCCTATGCCTAAACCTAAACCTAACCCTAACCCTCATACTCACCCTCACACTAACCCTAATCCTAATCCTAACCCTAAACCTAACCCTCACCCTAACACTAACCCTCACCCTATCCCTAAACCTAACACTAACCCGAACCCTAAACCTCACCCTATCCCTTACCCTAACCCTAACTCTAACCCTAAAACTCACCCTCACTCTCACGCTAACCCTAATCCTAAACATCAACCTCATCCTAAACCTCAAACTAAACCTAACCCTAACACTAATCCTAACCCTAATCCTCATCCTAACTCTCACCCTAACCTTAACACTAAATCTCACCCAAATGATAACCCTAACCGAAACCCTAACCCTAATCCTCACCCTCACCCTCCCCCTCAGCTTAACGCTAAGCCTAACACTAACCATAAGCCTAACCCAAACACTCACCCTAACACTTACCCTAATCCTAATCCTAACCCTAACTCTAAACCTCACCCTAACCCTCAACCTCATCCTAACCCTCACCCTCACAATAACCCTAACACTAACCCTAACCCTCACCCTCACAATAACCCTAACACTAACCCTAACCCTAACCCTAAACCTCACCCTAACCCTAACCCTCACACTCACCCTCACCTTCACCGTAACTCTAACACTAACCCTAACAATAACATTAACCCTCACCCTAAACCTAACACTCACCCTCACCATAATTGTAAACCTGACCCAAACCCTCACACTAACCCTTACCCTAACCCTAACCTAAACCTCACCCTAACCCTAAACCTAACCCTCACCCTCAGCCTCACCCTCTCTGTAAACTTAAACCTAACCATAACACTAACAATAACAATAACCCTACGCTAATCTTACCTTCAACCTCAACCTAACCATAACCCTCACCCTAACCCTAACCCTCACCTTCAACGTAACACTCAGCCTAACACTCACCCTAACCCTAAACCTAAACCTATCCCTAAACCGCACCCTAACTCTAACCCTAACCCTCACCGTCACCCTAGCACTCACCCTAGCCCTAATCTAAAACCTAAACCTCACCCTATCCCTCACCCTAACCCTAACCCTAACACTGAAACTCACCCTAAACCAAATCTTAACCCTAACACTCACTCTAACCCTAACCCTAAACCTAACCCTAACCCTCACACTCACCCACAATCTAAACCTAATCTTAAACCTAACCCCATCCCTAACACTAACCCTCATATTAACCATCACCCTAGTGCTCACCCTAACCCTAATCCTAACCCTACACCTCATCCTAACACTCACCCTAACCCTAACCCTAACCCTCACTCTAACCCTCACACTAACCCTAACATTAACACTAATGCTAACTCTAACCCTAAACCTCACCCTCACCCTAACACTAACTCTAACCCTAACCCTTAATATAAACCTCACCGTAAACCTAACCCTAACCCTCACAATAACCATACCCTATCCCTAACAATAACCCTAAACCTAACCCTAACCCTCATTGTAACCATAACTGTCACCATAACCCTAACCCTCACCCTAATAGTTACCCTCAACCTAACACTAACCCTCACCCTAACCCTAAAACTAACACTAACCCTAACCCTAAACCTCTCCCTATCCCTTACCTAACCCTAAATCTAACCCTAAAACTCACCCTCACCCTCACCCTCACCCTAATCCTAAACATCACCCTCATCCGAACCCTCACCCTCACCCTAACCCTAACACTAATCCTAAACCTAATCCTCATCATAAATCTCACCCTAACCCTAACTCTCACCCAAACGCTAAGCCTAACCCAAACCCTAACCCTAAACCTCACCCTCACCCTCACTCTCAGCTTAATGCTAATCCTAACCCTAACCCTAAGCCTAACCCATACACTCACCCTAACACTCACCCTAATCCTAATCCTAACCCTAACTCTAACCCTCACCCTAACCCTCACCCTCATACTAACCCTCACCCTAACCCTAACCCTAACACTAACCCTAACCCTAAACCTCACCCTAAACCTCACCCTAACCCTAAATCTAACCCTAAACCTCACCCTCACCCTCACCCTAAACCTAACCCTAACCCTTAACCTCACCCTAACCCTAACCCTCACACTCACCCTCACCTTCGCCGTAATTCTAACCCTAAACCTAACAGTAACAATAACCATCACCTTAAACCTAACACTCACGCTCACCGTAATCCTAACACTAACCCAAACCCTTATCCTAACCTTTACCCTAACCCTAAGCTAAATCTCACCCTAACCCTAAACCTAACACTCACCCTCAGCCTCACCCTCACTGTAAACTTAAACCTAAACATAACACTAACAATAACACTAACCCTAACCATAATCTAACCCTCACCATCACCCTCACCCTAACCCTAACCCTAACTCTAACCCTAACCCTCACCCTCACCGTAATCCTCACCCTAACACTCACCCTAACCCTAAACCTATCCCTATCCCTAAACCGCACCCTAACTCTAACCCTTACCCTAACGCTCACCCTAGCACTCACCCTAGCCCTAAACTTAAACGTAAACCTCACCCTAACCCTAACCCTATCCCTCAACCTAACCCTAAAACCCTAACAATCACCCTAAACTTCACCCTCACTTTCACCCTCAAGCTCGGCCTAAGCATAAGCCTAAGCCTAAGGCTAAGCCTAACCATCACAGTCACCCTCACTCTCACCGTAACCGTAAAACTAACCCTAACCCTAACCCTCACACTAACCCGCACCCTAACGCTAACCCTAACCCTAAAACTCACCCTCACCCTAAACGTAACCCTCACTCTCACCCCCAGCCTAACCCTAAGCCTAAGCCTAACCCTTTCTCTCACCCCCACCCTCAGCTTAACACTAAGCCTAAGCCTAACCCTAACCCTAATGCTCACCCTCACACTAGCCCTCACCATAACTCTAACCATAATATTAAATGTAACCCTAACACTCACACTAACCCTAACCCTAAACCTAACACTAACCCTAAACTTCACCCTCACCCTAACAGTAACCATAACTCTAAACCTCATCCCAACCCTAAAACTAACCATCAACATCACCCTCACCCTCACCCTTACCTTAACCTTAACCTTAACTTTAACCCTCACCCTAAGAATAACAATAACCCTAAACCTAAACTTAAAACTCACCCTCACAGTAACTCTAACCCTAACCCAAACCCTCACCCTAACCCTAACCCTCACCCTAACCCTAGTGCTAAACCTTACACTTAAAGTAACCCTAACCCTAATCCTCACCCTAGGACATACCCTAACCCTAATCCTAACCCTAACCCTCACCCTAACCCTCACTCTAAACCTAAACCAAATCTCATCCTAAATCTAACCCTCATCCTCACCCTCAGCCTCAGCCTAACCCTAAGCCTAACACTAACCCTAACCCTAACTGTCACACCCACAGTCACCGTAAACCTAATCCTAACCCTAACACCAACTCTAAACCTAACACTAACCCTAAACCTAACCCTCACCATAACTCTCACTCTAAACCTAACCCTAACACTGTCGATCATCCTAGCACATATCCTAAAGCTAATCCTATCCCTAACCCTCACCTTAACCCTCACCCTAACACTCACTCTAAACCTAACCCTAAAGCTAACAGTCAACCTCACCCTACACCTAATACTAACCCTAACACTAACACAAACATGCACCCTCAATTTAACCCTAATCCTAATCCTAACACTTACCCTAACCCTCACCCTCACCCTAACCCTCTTCCTAACCCTGCCCTTAACAGTAACACTAACCCTAACCCTCACCCTAACTCTCACTGCCCCTAACACTAACATTAACCATAACCCTAAATCTAACCCTAACCCTCACACTCGCCTTAACCCTAACCCTAACCCTAACCCTAAAACTCACCCTAACCCTAACCCTAAAACTCACCCTCACCCTAAAACTCACCCTAACCCTAACCCTAAACCTCACTCTCACCCTAGCCCTCACCCTAAGCCTAAACCTAACCCTAACCCTCACCCTAACCATAACCCTCACCATAACCATAACTTTCACACTAACCCTTACCCTTACCATCACCCTCACCCTCACCCTAACCCTAACCCTAACCATCACATTCACCCTAAACCAAACCCTAACCCTAACACTCACTCTAACTCTAAGCCTAAGCCTAACCCTAACCCTAACCCTCAAACTCACCCTCAATCTAAACCTAATCCTAAACCTAACCATATCCCTAACCCTAACCCTCATATTAACCACCACCCTAGCAATCACGCACAGCCTAAACCTCACCCTAACTCTCACTCTAAACCTAACCCTAAAGTTAACCCTCACCTTCACCCTAACCCTAATACTAACCCTAACACTAACCCGCATACTCAGCCTCACCTTAACACTAATCCTAATCCTAAACCTTACCCTAACCCTCACCCTCACCTTAACCCTTATCCTAACCCTACCCTTAACACTAACACTAAACCTAACCCTCACCCTAACCCTCACCCTACCCTAAATCTAACCCTAACCCTCACCCTCGCTAAAACGGTAACCCTAACCATAACCCTTAAACTCACCCTAACCCTAACCCTAAACCTCACCCTCACCAAAAACTCACCCTAACCCTAACCCTAACCCTCACTCTCACCCTTGCCCTCACCCTAAGCCTAAACTTAACCCTAAACCTCAATCTAACCATAACCCTCCTCATAACCCTAACTTTCACACTAACCCTAACCCCTAAACCTCACCCTCACACTCAGCCTAACCCTAACCCTAACCCTCACTCTCAGCCTAAACCGATCCCTAAACCTAACACTCACTCTAACCCTAAGCCTAAGCCTAACCCTAACCCTAACCCTCACACAAACCCTCAATCTAAACCTAATCCTAAAACTAACCCTATCCCTAATCCTAACCCTGTCATTAATGACCAGCCTAGCAATCACCCTCAGACTAACCCTCACCCTAACCCTAACCCTAACACTAACCCTAACACTCACCCTCAACGTCAGCCTCAGAATAACCCTAAGCCTAAGGCTAAAAATAACCCTAAACCTCAATCTCACCCTAGCCCTCTCCCTAACCCTAATCCTAACGCTAACCCTCATCATAACCCTCAATCTAACGATAAACCTAACCATCACCCGAACCCTAATCCTCACCCCCATCCTCATGCTCAGCGTAACCCTAAGCCTAAGCCTAACCCTAACCCTAACCCTCACACTCACCATCACACTAAACCTAATACTAATCCTAACCCTAACCCTAACCCTAAACCTCAAACTAACCCTCACCGTCACCCTAACCCTAACACTAACCCTAAAACTAAACCTCAACCTAACCCTCCCCCTAATCCTAACTCTAACCCTAAACCTCATTCTCAACCTAACCCTAACCCTAACACTAATCCTAACCCTCACCCTCACCCTAAACCTCATCCTAACCCTAACCCTCACCCTAACCCTCACACTAACCCAAACCCTAACCCTCACCCTCAAGCTCCGCCTAAGCCTAAGCCTAAACCTAAGCTTAAGCCTAACCCTAACAGTGTGAGCACTGTCACCCTAACCCTAACACTAACAGTAACGCTAAATCTAACCCTAAACCTCACTCTCACCCTAAACCTCGCCCTAACCCTAACCCTAACACTAACCCTAAACCTCACCTTAACCCTAACCCTAAATCTCACCCTCAGCCTCACCTTCACACTAAACTTAACCTTAACCATAACACTAACAATATCCCTCACTCTAACCCTAACCCTAACCCTCACCCTAAACCTAACCCTCACCCTCACAGTAAACCTAACCCTAACACTCACCCTAACCCTAATCCTAACCCTAATCCTAAACCTCGCCATAATGCTAACTCTAAACCTCACCCTCAACCTTGCCCTCAGCCTAACCCTAATCCTAACCCTAAACCTCATCCTAACCCTCAAACTAACCCTAACGCTAACACTCACCCTAAACCTAACCCTTGCCCTCACCCTCACCCTCAGCCTAAACTTATGCCTAAGCCTAACCCTAAGCCTAACCCTCACACTCACCCTCACCCTAACCCTTATTCTAACACTAACCCTAACCCTAACCATAAAATTCACCATAACCCTCTCCCTAACCCTAACTCTAAACCTCACCCTAAACCTAACCCGAACTCTAACCATAACCCTAAACGTAAACCTCACCCTAACTCTAACCCTAAACCTCACCCTCACCCTCACCTTAACCATAAGCCTAACCGTAACCCTAAAAATAACCCTAACCCTAACACTAATCCTAACCCTAACCATAACTCTCACCCTCACCCTAACCCTCACCCTAACACTTACCCTCACCCTAAAACTAACCCTAATCCTAACACTAACCCTCACACTAACATTAACCATCACCTTAACCCTAAACCTCAACCTAACACTATCCCTAACCCTCACCCTCACCCTAGCCCTCACCCTAACCCTAATATTAAAACTCAATCTAACCCTCACCCTCACCCTAACCCAAAATCTAATCCTCACCCTAACCCTCACCCTAACCCTAGCCCTCACCTTTACCCTACGGTCACCCTCACCCTAACCCTAACCCTAACCCTATCCCTCATCCTAAAACTCAGCCTAACCATAACCCTAACCATCACGCTAACCCTAACCATCAACCTCACCCTCAGCCTAAGCCTAAACCTAAGCCTAAGCCTAACCCTAACCCTCACCCTAGCACTCACCCTAACCCTAATCCTAACCCTAACCCTCAGCCTAACCCTAAACCTAAACCTAACAATAACCCTAACCCTAACCCTAACCTTCATTCTAACCATAACCTTCACCCTAACCCTAACCCTCACCCTTATACTTACCCTCACCCTAACACTAACCCTAACCCTAAAACTAACCCTCACACTAACCCTAATCATCACCGTAACCCTAACACGCACCCTAACCCTAACTTTAACCCTCACACTCACCCTAGCCCTCACCCTAACCATAATTATCATACTCACCCTAAACCTCACACTAACCCTAAAACTATCCTTAATCTAAAACACACCCTCAACCTAACCCTAACTCTAACCCTCACCCTTGCCCTAACCCTCACATTTACCATAATCCTCATTCTCAGCCTAACCCGCAACTTTACCCTTACTGTCACCCTCACCCTAACCTTCACACTAACCCTAACACTCATCCTAACCCTCACCCTGACTGTAACCCTAAGCATCACCCTAACTCTAACCCTCACCCACACATTAACCCTAACCCTCACCCTCACCCTCAGCCTAAGCCGAAGTCTAAACCTAACCCGAACACTCACCCTCATCCTAACCCTAATCCTAATCCTAACCATAACCATAACCCTCACACTAACCCTAACACTCAACCTAACCCTAACCCTAACCCTGACCCTAACACTAACTGTAACACTAAACCTCACCCTGACCCTAACCCTAACCCTGAAGCTCACCCTAACCCTAACCCTAAGCCTCACCCTCACACTAGCCATCACCCTAAACCTAATCCTAAACTTAAGCCTCATCATAACCCTCACCCTAACCCTAATCCTAACCCTCACCATAACCCTAATTATCACCCACAACCTCACCCTCATCCTAACCCTAACCCTAACCCTAAACCTAATCCTAACCCACACACTCACCCTCAACGTAACCCTAATGCTAACCCTAACCCTAACTCTAACCCTCACCGTCAGCCTCACCCTCAGCCTAACCCTATGTGTAAGCCTAACCCTAAACCTAACCCTCACACTCACCCTCACCCTAACCCTAATCCTAACACTAACCCTAACCCTAAAGCTAACCCTCCCCCTAACCCTCCCCCTAACGCTAACTCTAACCCTAAACCTCACACTCACCCTAACCCTAATCTTAACCCTAACCCTAAACCTCACCCTAACCCTAACCCTAAACCCCAGCCTTACCGTCACCCTCACCCTGACCGTAACACTAACCCTAACACTAACAATAACACTAATCCAAACCCTAAACCTAACACTAACACTAATCCTATCCCTAACCCTCACCCTCAGCCTCACCCTCACTGCAAATGTAACCATAAACTTAACACTAATAATAATCCAACACTAACCATAATCCTAACCCTAACCCTCTTCCTGACCCTAACCCTCACAGTAATTCTAGCCCTCATCCTCAGCATAAACCTAACCCTCATCCTAACCCAACCTCACCCTAACCCGAACCCTAAACTTCACCCTAACACTAACCCTATCCCACCCCCTCAACTTAGTCCTCACCCTAACCCTAATCCTAACCCTAATCCTCATCCTAACACTAACCCTAACCCTAACCCTAATCCTCACACTAACCCTAATCCTAACTTTAACCCTCCACCTAACTCTAACCCTCACCATCACTGTAACTTGAACCCTAGACCTCACCCAAACTCTAAACTTACCCGAACCCTAACCCTCAACCTAACGCTAACCCTAACCCAAACGCTAACCCTAACCCTCACCCTTACCCTCACCCTCAGCTTAACCCTTAGCCTAACCCTAACCCTAAGCATAAACCAAAGACTCAGCCTAACACTAACCCTAATCCTAATCCTAACACTAACCCTAACACTCACCCTCATCCTAACCCTCAACCTAATCCTAAAACTAACCCTAACCCTAACCCTCACACTAACTCTCACCCTAAACCTAACTCTAACACTCAATCTCACCCTCACCCTCATCCTAACCCTAACCCAAACCCTAAAACTCATCCTAACCCTAACCCGGATCCTCACCCTCACCCTCACGGTAAATCTAACCCTAACACTAACAATAACACTAAACCTAACCCTAAACCTAACACTCACCCTCACCATAACCCTAACCCTAACCCTAAACCTCACACTAACCATCAACCTAGCGCTCAACCTAACCATAAACCTCACCCTAACCCTGACCCTAACCCTAACCCTAACACTCACCCTCACACTCGGCCTAAGCCTAAGCCTAAACCTAAGCTTAAGCCTAACTCTAATCCTCACACTAACCCTCACCCTAACCCTAACACTAACAATAACACTAATTCTAACCCTAAACCGCACCCTCACACTAACCCTAACTCTAACATTAACCCTAAACATAAACCTCACCCTCAACCTAACCCTAACCCTCACCCTCACCGTAACTGTAACCCTAACCCTAACCCCAACAATAACCCTATACCTAACCCTAATCATCATTCTAGCCATAAAACTCACCCTAAAGCTAACCCTCACCCTAACACTAACCCTCACCGTAACACTAACCCTAACCCTAACACTAATCCTAACAATAACCCTAATCGTCACCCTAAACCTAAACCTCAACCTAACCCTGACCCTCACCCTCATCCTAGCCCTCACCCTAACCCGAACCCTCACCTTCACCCTAAACCTCAGACTAACCCTAAAACTAATCCTCAATCTTAACCTCACCCTCACCCTAACCAGAACCCTAACCCTCAACCTAAACCTAACCCTGACCATTACCGTAATCCTCACTCTCAGCCTAACCTTAACCTTTACCCTTACCGTAAACTTCACCCTAACACTCACCCTAACCCTAACCCTCACCCTGACTGTAACCCTAAGCATCACCCTAACCCTAACCCTCACCCTCACACACAGCCTCAGCCTAACCCTAACCCTAACCCTAACCATAACCCTAACCCTAACCCTAGCCCTCACCCTAACCCTAATCCTAACACTATCCCCAATCCTAACCCTAAACCTAACCCTAACACTAAACATCACCCTAAACCTAATCCTCATCCCCACCCTCACTCTCAGCCTAACCCTAAGCCTAAGCCTAACCCTAACCCTAACCCTCACACTCACCCTCAACATAACCCTAATCCTCAACCTAAACCTAACCCTAACAATAAACCTCAACCTAACCCTCACCCTAACCCTAACCCTCACCCTAACACCCCCACCCTAAAACTAACCCTAACCCTAACACTAATCCTCACACTAACCCTAATCATCACCCTAAACCTAAACCTCACCCTAACCCTAACCCTCACCCTCACCCTAACCCTTACCCTCACCCTCACCCTAAACCTCAGGCTAACCCTTAAACTAATCCTCAATCTTAACCTCACCCTCCCCCAACCCAAACCATAACCCTAAACCTAAACCTAATCTTCACCCTTACGTTAATTCTCACTCTCAGCATAACCTTCACCTTTACCCTGACCGTCAACCTCACCCTAACACTCACCCTAACCCTAACCCTCATCTTAACCCTCACCCTGAATGTAACCCTAAGCATCACCCTAACCCTAACCCTCACCCTCACACACAGCCTTAGCCTAACCCTAACCATAAGCCTAAACCTAACCCGAACCCTCACCCTCACCCTAGCCCTCACCCTAACCCTAATCCTTACCCTAACCCCAATCCTAACCCTACACCTAACGCTAACCCTAACCATCACCCTAAACCTAATCCTCATCCCCACCCTCACTCTCAGCCTAAACCTAAGCCTTAGCCTAACCCTAACCCTAACCCTCACACTCACCCTCACCATAACCCTAATCCTCAAAGTAACCCTAACCCTAACAATAAACCTCAACCTAACCCTCAACCTAACCCTAACCCTAACACTAACCCTAACCCTAACCCTTACCCTAAACCTTCCCCTAAACCTTACTCTAACCCTAAACTTCACCCTCAACCTAAACCTCAACCTAACACTAAACCAAACCCTCACCCTAACCCTCACTGTAACTCTAACCCTAACCATAACACTAACCCTAAATTTAACCTTAACCCTAACGCTCACCCTCACCGTAATCCTAACCCTAACCCAAGCCCCCATCCTAACCCTAACCGTAACCTTAACCCTAAAACTCACCCTAACCTTAACCCAAAACCTCACCCTCAGCCTCAGCCTCACTGCAAACTTAACCTTAACCATAACACTACAAATAACCCTAACCCTAATCCTAACCCTCACCCTCACAATAACCCTAACACGAACCCTCACCCTAACCCTAACCCTCACACTCAAAGTAGCCCTAAACCTAACCCTCACCCTAACCCTAACCCTAACCCTAATCATAAACCTCGCCATAATGCTAACTCTACAACTCACCCTCACACTTTCCCTCAACCTAACCCTAATCCTAACCCTAAACCTCATCCTAACCCTCACCCTAACCCTAACCCTGACCCTCACCCTAACCCTAACCCTCCCCCTCCCCCTCCCCCTCCCCCTCAGCCTAACCCTAAACCTATGCCTAACCCTAACACTAACCGTCACACTCACCCAAACCCTAATCCTAACACTAACACTCACCCTAACCCTAACCCTCCCCCTAACCCTCCCCTAACCCTAACTCTAAACCTGAACCTCACCCTCAACTTAAAACTAACTCTAACCATAACCGTAAACCTAAACCTCAGCCTAACCGTAACCCTGATCCTGACCCTCAACTTCACCGTAACAATAAGCCAAACCCTAACCTTAAAAATAACACTAACCCTAACACTAATCCTAACAGAAACAATAACTCTCACCCTAACCCTAACCCTCACCCTAACACTTACCCTCAACCTAAAACTAACCCTAATGCTAACACTAATCCTCACACTAACATTAACCATCACCTTAACCCTAAACCTCAACCTAACCCTATCCCTAACCCTCACCCTCACCCCAGCCCTCACCCTAACGCTACCCCTAACCCTCACCCTAAACCTCAAACTAATCCTAAGACTAATATTCAATCTAACCCTCACCCTCACCCTAACCCTAACCCTTATCCTCACCCTAACACTCACCCTAACCCTAACCCTCACATTTACCCTTACTGTCACCCTCACTATAACCCTCACCCTAACCCTAACCCTCATCCGAACCCGCAGAATAACCATAACCCTAACCATCATGCTAACCCTAACCTTCAAACTCACCCTCAGATTCAACTTAAACCGAAGTCTAAGCCTAACCCTAAACATCACCCTCACACTAGCCCTCACCCTAACCCTAATCCTAACCCTAATCCTCATCCTAACACTAACCCTAACCCTAACCCTAACCCTAACCCTCACACTAACCCTAATCCTAACCCTAACCCTCAACCTAACCCTAACCCTCTCCATCACTGTAACCTGAACCCTAAACCTCACCCAAACTCCAGCCTAACCTTCACATTAAGCCTTATTGTCAACCTCACCCTAACCCTCACCATAACCCTATCCCTCATCCTAACCCTCACCCGGACTGTAAACCTAAGCATCACCCTAACCTTAATGCTCACCCTAACCCACAGCCTCAGCCTAACCCTAACCCTAAGCCTAAACCTAACCCGAACCCTCACCCTCAACCTAGCCCTCACCCTAACCCTAATCCTAACCCTAACCCAAATCCTAACCCTAAAACTAACACTAAACTTATCCATCACCCTAAACCTAATCCTCACCCCACCCTCACTCTCAGCCTAACCCTAAGCTTAAGCCTAACCCTCACCCTAACCCTCACCCTCACCCTCACCATAACTCGAATCCTCAACCTAACCCTAACCCTAAACCTAACCCTCAAACTAACCCTCACCCTAACCGTAAACCTAACACTAACCCTAACCGTAACCCTCACCCTAACTCTCCCCCTAACCCTAAATCTAAACCTAAACCTCACCCTCAACCTAAACCTAACTCTAACCATAACCCTAAACCTAAACCTCACCGTAAACCTAACCCAAACCCTCACCCTCACCCTCACCCTCACCATAACCATAACCATAACCCTAACCCTAATATAACCCTAATCCAAATAATAATCATAACCCTAACCATAACTCTCACCCTAACACTCACCCTCATCTTAACACTTACCCTCACCC